>NW_005842894.1:30267-59824 GCF_000455745.1 Alligator sinensis
TGGCGGCGTGCCGGGGGCGGTCCCCAGCGCTGGCCCCAGCCAGCAACGGCAGCCTGCTGTCATCCCGCATGCAGATCCAGGAGTCTGCGCCCCCTGGGAGGAGTCTGGCACAGCCCCACAGCCCTTCTGGGGGTCATGGGACCCTGGATCCGCATGCGGGATGACAGCAGGCTGCCGCTGCCGGCAAGTAATGCGAGTTTTGCTTTGAACCATTTGAGGTGCAGCTTCTCAGAAGCCCCTGCACCTATCTCCTTGAAACGTGGCAGGCTTCATGCCCTTGGAAAGGGGCTACCATACCTATTCCATCTGAATCCGGCAAGAAATGACAAAGTTATAGGCATTTTCATGTTTGTCCATTATAGCCTACGGGCAAAACGTCTAAACGTGTCAAAACACCAAAACAGTTTTGACAAAACAAAATGGAACAGTGCTTTGAAACGTCGAAACGAAACACTGTCCCTTTGAAACGGCAAAATGGAAGTTGAAACAAAATGGTGCTTTTTTGCACGGCTCTACTGCTTAGGTGTCAAGCAAAGATTCCTTCCCCTCTGCCATGTATAGCCCCTGACAGTCTGGTGTGCAATAAAGCACCGACATTTCCCTATAATGTTTATAACATGCTGAGGTGTTTGGTGAGTGCTGAGCGACTAGAACACAGCTTGGAAGAGGATAATTAGTCCTGCTGCAGCAAGTGGGCAACATCAGTGAGAGCCCACCCAAGCCATTAATGATTTCAGAGGGTCTGCATGGGAGTATGCTCAGGCAGGCCAGACAGCATCATGAGGCTGATGACTGTGGGGTCAGGCACATGGGTGGGTCTGCCCTCAAGGAGGGTGCTCCAGGTCCTGCAGCTGGGAAGACCATCACCAAGCCTCTGGCTGGTGCCTCAGCCCAGGGGGAGCTGGGATTTCTTAGAGCTGTAGGAAAAGTGAAAGGCTGCCCTGGAGCAGCCCTTCTCAGGTCTGACACATGGGTGTTCTGAAGTGTTCATCATTCCACCCATGAGGCAGAGAAGGGCAGACCCAGGGATGTTGCTGCTTCCTTGTTCACCAACTTCTAGGCTCCTCACTGTGAGCTCTGTCACCTCTGTGCACCCCTCTCCCTCCCCCCATGCAGTGGATCCCCCAGCTGCAGTTTTGGCCTTTCCCTTTGATTGTCAGAAGTTGGGGTCAGAGAGTCTCTTGTAGTGCCCTCTGTCTGGAACCCTCCCCCAGCAACTAGCACCCTCCTGTCTTCTGCCTCCAGGTCTTTTGGTGGGGTGAGATGCTGCTGGATGTCCATGGGGCTTCTGGATGTGGTCAGGTCGTTTGGTTGCATATTTGCCATTCAGGTCCAAATCCAACAGCAGAGGTGCCTATAGGCAGAGGTTGAAGGGGGAGGGGGAAGGGGCTGTGTGTGTAGCTGCTGTACTGGGCATGTTACAGCAACGCCAGCAGAGGAGGGAGAGGAGCTACTGACTGCTGATAAATTGGTGCGGAAGCCAAGCGGGAGAGATGATAGACAGTTAGTCTTGGTGCCCTATCACATCTGTGTGCAGCCAGGGTTTGGCTGAAAGGAGCTGGCAACCCCGTGCAGGCAGCTGTGGCATCCTAAGGGCCAGTGCTCAGAGCAGTGAGTCAGATGGGCCCTGAACCACACCCGCCTTGCTGGGAGTTCTCCTTGTACCCTGGGGCACTGCTTGTGCAGTTTCGCCTTTTAACTACTAACAACTCCACTGGGTCTGAAAGGATCTGTCCTGAATAAGGCATGTGGGAGTTTGGCTACCATACCCACTTTCCTGGCTGGCTATGATCTCTGTACAGGCTGCCCACACTGGGCCCAGATACCTCCCAGCTCAACCCATGTCAGACATTAGATTTGGGCCCACTGGGGAATTCCTGCCAGGTGGTGTCTCCTTTGGCAATGGGATTAGATGCCAAAACCCTGCTTGGTGTGTCTCCCACCACCACCAAGGAGGAAGTGTCCTCGCCTCCACTTGAGTGTGCCCCGAGCTGTACGCTTTGCGCTCACATCCAGCTCACTGGGCAGTGGGTGGCACCAGGATAGCAGGGGAAGTTCAGAGGGAAGGTGAGGGAGTTGGAATAAAACCAACATAGCTGTTTTTGGAGGGAACCCTGGCCCTTGATCAGGCATGGCCCAGTCTACCCATGGTCAGTCCCTCAACTCATGCTCCCACCTTCCCCTTGCAGTCCTGCGCGATGACTTCCGTCAGGCTCCCAGTGACGTGGTGGTGGCAGCTGGTGAGCCTGCTGTGATGGAGTGCATCCCCCCCCGTGGGCACCCCGAGCCCACCATCTCCTGGAAGAAGAATAGCATCCGGATCAGCGATAAAGATGAACGCATCACAGTGAGTCTTTGCCTACTGGGGAGCTGCAGAAACTGGGGGTGTTGTGTCTCTAGGTTTTCAACACCTGGCTGGAGACAGCCTGAATCTGAGCAGGGTCTGAGCAAGGGGAGTCCCAAGGGCTGGACTGACTCCAGAGGACAAGGCCCCAGAGCAGTAGCACATTCACTATGTAGAGCTCTGCTCTGCACATATTGAAGGCTCAGAGTGCCCCGGCCAACAAGGGCTGACCCCACCAGCATCATTGCCAGCTCAGAGCTGGGAAAGGAGATATTTACACTCTGCTTGACAAGCTCCACAGTGATTGCAAGAGCCTGGCACTGCTTGGTGCTATGCCACCTGTGGTTTACCCCAGCTTGGTGGCAGTTGCCTGCTAGAGAAACACAGACAGAGAGAGACCTGCTAACCCAGCCAGTGCAAAGTCTGGAGGGCGGGGGGCAGTAGGGCCAATATTAACCAGCTGGTCTCAGGAGGGGCAAAGCCAAGTATCTGCATCCAGGTATGTAGATTTTCAGGCTCGGCCTATGTTTGTATGAGATGAGGACAGACTCTGTTGGGGTGTCCCTGCCCTGGCCAGATCAGCGGGTGCCAAAGATCAGCTCAACAGCTGGGCCCCCTAGTGCATCTAACTTACATGCAGCCCCCTCAGTGCCCCTCTGTTCCAGAGGGCAGCCACTGGAAGAGAATTGTTGGGTGACATGGAAGGATAATGTGTGGAGAGTAGGAAAGAGCATCTGTTTTGAATCTGGGTGGCAGTGAATGGCAGGGACCCTCTGCACAGACAGCTAGTTGGGGCGGTGTGTGACATCAGTGTGGCAGCAATGCTGCCTAGCTGGCTTAATCTAAGGTCTCTCTTCTGTATATCTGTAGATCCGAGGTGGTAAGTTGATGATGTCCAATACCAGGAAAAGTGATGCTGGCATGTACATCTGTGTGGCCACCAACATGGTGGGGGAACGGGACAGCGAACCAGCTGAGTTGGTGGTGTTTGGTGAGTATTAACCAGGGTCAGTGCAGGGTTAGCAGTGGTGGGGAGGGACACATGGGGTCAGTGGCTCCAGCCTCTGCCCCAATGTTGTGGCCTGCTGGGTCCCTGACCCTGGCTGGACCACTCTCTATCTCTCTGTCCCTTGAACTGGGCCCCTGGCCCTATATTGGGTTCAGCCCCCTGAATCCCTAACTCCACAGGGCTGCTATTTCCAGACTCCAACTGCTTGGCTTTAGCCCCATGCAGCCCAGTGGGTCCTGGACCCTTTCAGGCTCTCTAGCCATAGCCAGAGGCCTTAGCCTCTCCTACTTCAGAGTGCCTCCCAGGTACCCCATCCATGGCCTCCACACGACCAGCAGGAGTTCTGCCCTGAGCAGAGGTCAGGGCCACACTGACTTTTAGTAGGCTGGGGCTCCACTCTTTCTAGTCACATGGCCTCCACCTTGCCCACAAGTTTCTAATTAGTCTAGTACTCAGCCTACTCTTAGGTGCTGCAGCCGTTGCCCTCTCACCTGCCTGGAGCCCTTTCTGTCTGTGCTCATGCAGCTAGCATGCCAGCAGCCCCCCACTGTGCTTTAATTCCTATCTGTAGCTGTCACTGGCTCCTTACTACTCCGCAGTGGGCCCTTGCTCAGCTGCCTATCTAATTGCAGCTCAAGTAGCAGGGGTTAGGGAACATCCCTGCTCCCAAATGAGTGCCCTAACTCTGAGCACTGGGGTTTCCTCAGTGGGGCTCTCTCTTCTTCCCAGAATCTGTTCTGAGAGAAGTCTCTCAAAACTGCTCTTTGTCCAAGACAAGTGTAGCCTTGGATGAACTGGCATTTTCCATCCAGAGGCTCCTGAGCAGCTGCACTCAGGAAGGGGAGGGATGGTGGCATCTGGCAGGTAGGATTGGAAGCACAGAATGTGATAGATGTGGATGTCCACCCCGTTTGATCCCTTCCTTCTGTAGCCGGAGCCTTCTGAATGCTGTGTACCCCAGGCCTCACAGGGAGGCCAGAGGTCCTTGAGGGGTGGGTGAGCTTGGCTGACTAGCAGAAGTGGGCTCTGTTCTGATGGAGGTAGGAGCTCTCATGTGCGCAGTGTGCATCCCCCGAGTCATACCTGGAGGCTTGTAAGGGACCCAGGAGGCTGCTATGGGGAGGTTCTGCAAGAGAGCTCTGCAAGCTACTCAGAATGAATGTTTCTGACCTTCAAGCCCTTTCTGGCCTGTTTTGGCAGAGCGCCCCACATTCATCAGGAGGCCCATGAACCAGGTGGTGCTTGCTGAGGCCACTGTAGATTTCCACTGCGAGGTGCAGGGTGACCCCATGCCAACGTCCCGCTGGCGCAAAGAGGAAGGGGAGCTACCGCGAGGCAGGTAAGAGCTGAGGAGCAAAGCCCTTGGCTGGGATTACTTTAGAATAGTTTTCTGTCTGCCTCAGGACTAAGGTTCTGTCCTGCAGCAGTGGTGGTGCTGGATGTTGGCTAGGACTGCACTGGGGTAAGCAGAGGGGAGATGCCCCACTTGTATTGTGTTGCTGCAGTTGTGGAGGACATGTCAGCTTCAGGTGGAGAGCATGTCAGCTTCAGGTGGAGAGCATGTCAGCTTCACCTGCCATGTCATGCTAGCTGGAGTTAGTCAGAATTATGTGGGCCCTGATTCTGGTTAAGAGCAGCTTATTCCAGGTAAGTTAAACAAGTTCCCAATCAGTTTATACTAAAGCATCTACATCAGTTTGCAGCTGTTCTAGTTGACACCATAGGAAAAAACTTGTGTAGCTTTCTCTGGCAGAGCAGCCCTAATGCCAGGCTGCAGTGGGTTCCATGAAGTGGCTTGGCTTGCCTTGCCTGGTCAGCTTAGTCCTGGTTCTCTGGCTAAAGCAGCACCACATGACCTTGCAGGCAGCTCCCATCTACACTGCGGTAAAGGGAAGCCACTCTTCTCTGAGGGAGAGCACCTGCTCCCAGCTCACACCTGTTTAACTGGTTGGGTGGGAAAGCATTAGTTGAATCAGTTCATGAGTGGGTCAGAGACTTGGCCTGACCAAGAAACTGTCATGCTAGCTGGGCAGCACCTGTCTTCCCTGGGTGGGACGAGGTTGCCCAGGATCTCAAGTTATCCTGAATGGGCACCTCCCTGGGCAGGGGGGTGAGCTTAAGAACAAAAGAAGTGCCATACTGGGTCAGACCAGTGGTTCATCTAGCTGAGTATTCTGCATCCGATAGTGGCAAGTGTGGATGCTTTAAAAGAAAAGTGTTGGACCAGGTGTATCTAAAGTGATCTATCCCCTGTTTATTACCCTTCCTGGTATCCACTGTTGTTGGTTTAAAGATGCCAGAGGGTCTCACAGCAGCACAGTGTCCTTTACAGGGGCTTCAACATTGGCTCCAGGGCTGTGGTATCATCCCTTGAGGGCAATACTGGTGCTGACAGCACCCTTGTCTTTTACTCCAAGGTCAGAGATCCAGAATGACAACACCTTGCGGATCAGCCGGGTCAGTGCTGAGGATGAGGGAACCTACACCTGTGTGGCAGAGAACAGCGTGGGCAGATCAGAGGCCTCCGGCTCCCTGACCATCCATGGTAAGGGCTCCTTCAGGTCATGAGATGAATGGTATCAGCTCCGAGGTTGTGAGATCTGGGAGCATCCTGTGAGGCAGCTGAGCTCATTCCCTAAGGCTGGAAGGTGTTGGATATGAACTCGCTTCCAGAACTGGAAGCTGGCAGGAGTGAGGGTGATAGGCCAGGCTCCCTCCCTTAGCAAACTTCAAACACTGCCAAGATGCATCTCAGAACAGCTGAACACTAGCAGCTGGTACTTACCCAAAGACCTTTTACCAGTGAATGCATCTTGTATGTCTTCTTGCAAAGAGATGAGCCTGTGGGATTCCTGAGTAAAGCGACTGTACATGGCTGAGAGGGACTGATAGATGCTTCCTTAAGCTTCTCATCCAGTCCAGGCCACTGGCTCAAGGGCAGCATATGTGTTTTGCCCCTCTCTGCACTCTGTGGAGTTGAACACATGATCACAGATTTGCCCTCTGCCCCTTTTGTTGTTCGATCTCAGACCTTCATTCCTATTGTCATTTGAAGTGCACATACCATCTTGATTTGGTTCAGCTCATCTCATTCCTTTTTTTATGTTCTCTCTGTTCCAGTTGGCCCATTCCGTAAGTATTCATTCCATCTCATACCCTGGGTGCATGCTGGGATGGTTGCAGGTGCCCTTACTGCCTGGTTTTGCATGTGACGGTCTGCTGTTTCATGAAGCCATGGTGGGAGACGATCTCTTAAGCTGAAGTTGCTCTGATGCTGTGAAACATCAGGCCCTTTGTATAGTGCAGCGTTACATCCTTGGTTTGTATGTAATACCTCACTGGAGAAAATGTCCTGGAGGAGGCACCCAGCCATGGCTCTCTACAAAGAAAGCTGATGCCTAAGGGGGCTTTTTAAAGCCTAACTCCTTCAGAGCTGAGAAGCCTGCTAGAATTCAATTGGACTGAAGGTTGCAGGGCATTGCACAGCAACTCTGACCATGTCTCTCCCACAATGGACACCTCTCTCTCTCTCTCTCTCTCTCTTTCTCTCTCTTTGTTGAGAAACCCCTGGATTCTAGTATTGATCCTGGGACTTGATTAATACTAGCCCTAAACACTGCTGCCTGTGTTGGACTGCCCCCACCCCTTACGCTTTCTCCCTGGCTGCAAAAAAAAATAGGGTGCCATGTGGGACTCCACAACCCCACTTTGTTCTTGATTGTGTCAGGAGTATGGATGAAGTCAGTGTCCCTTCCCAGCTGGGCCCCAAGCATGCAGCAGGCAGGTGTGTTTGTGAATAGCCTGAATAGCCTGAATAAATTAAGTTAAAAAAACAACTCCCCTTTAGAGCAGGGGCTGGCTAATGCAGCCCAGAGGGGCAGAAGGAGTACTGTTTGTGCTTCCAAAGATGCATCATTACACTAAGGGTTTGTTCCGTTAATAAAATGCCTCTGAAGAGCTCCCCCTAGTCCAGGGGTGGGCAAAATGCAGCCCGTGGGTTGGATGTGGACTGTGAGACTATTCTATCTGGCCCATGGGGCCCCTAAAAAAGTTAGAAAATTAATATTTATCTGCCCCTGGCTGCCTGTCACGTGGCCCTCGATGGCTTGCCAAAACTCAGTAAGTGGCCCTTCACCCGAAATAATTGCCCACCCCGCCCTAGTCGTAGTAAAATCAAGGACTCGAACTTGAGCAGGCAACGTGGCTGACAGGCTGAGCTGCCTTTGTGCCCTTGGTCTAGTGAATGGCTACTGATGCTCTGGGTTTTCTGCTTTCCCATCCCTTCCCCACTGGCAGCCTTCATGTGCACGGCAGGGTGCTACTTCCTGGGGCACCCAAGGTCATCTGTGGCCTTTGTCATCTCTCCCTTTGAAACAGAGCAGGAGTAGAGTAAGGGAGGGGTGCTTTCTGCATCCCTGTCTGTGCCTGGCTGCTATAAAGCCAGTGAGTGAGTGATTGGTGGAGAGACTCTCCAAGAATTAAATGCTGCCCCCACCCTCCTTCCAGACCCATTTGTAGCAGATTATGGAGCAGGTGGTAGCACTGACACAGCTGTTGCTTAGTGAGGTCACAGGTCACTCTATTTGAATCCCAGCATGTGTTATGGTGAGCCACCTCTTCAGAGCTGTGCAGAGCCAGCTGATCTCCCTTTTGTGCTGAGCTGGGAGTGGCTTTACCAGGACTGCTTTTCACCAAATCCTGCACCTTTCTTCTAGCCACTGAGCTACACAGAGGAGGCAGAATTGGGTTGTGCAGGGCACAGAGAAGTCTCTCGCTGTAGATCTGCACTCCAAAGCCCAGCCTACTGGCAGCAAGCACACCACAGCTCTGTGCACTGTGAGAAAGGGTCTAGGAACTCAACTCCCTGCGTGTGAATGGAGCTAGGTATTTCTTGCCCCACGGGCTTCCTGACTGTGGGGCAGATACTGGTTGGTATTGTAGCACAGACCCTGGGCTGAGTGCCTGCCCTGCTGGGCCCAGGCTTGTTCTGAGTTTTCCCTGGTCTCTGGCGCCCACATAGGCAGATCTCTCCCATCTGCAGCATGCTTTTCCTACCCTTGAGGGGAGATTCTGCTGAGGCAGACTTCCTGCCTGTAAGAGCTTCCTTTGGCCAGGCAGCCGTGTGCAATCTAGCAATCTATAACTCAATTAGCACAAGGTCTGCAGTGATTAGAATAACATTGGTGCACCCGAAGCTCTGCCTTTAGTGCTGGGTGTCCAATAAATACTTTTCAGCTCTGAGAAGCTGGGCATTGTCTGCTAGCTGCTGTAGGTAGTGAGGGAGGGAAGGCAGAAGGAGATAAGGTTATTGATTAGCATTTGTAAAACGTGGTGTCATTTGTCTTGCATTGAAAGGGAAGAGAAGGTAGGGTTGTTGCAATGCAGGGTGTTATTTATGTTAAGGTGGCTGATTGAGGAGATTTGCTGGCCTTCCTCCATTCCGCCTTCCCTCCAGATCCCATTGGCAGTAGCTATCAAGATAAGCTGTCTGGAGGCACATCCAGGTCCTGCTAGCTGGTCTGGTTCTGGCTCCCTGTCGCATCCTGAGGCTCTGAACCATGTCCTGCTAATTTCTCCCCTTGTAATAATAATAATTGGCAATCCCTTACAGTCAAGTTTGGTTGTTTTCCATGATTGCTTTATCTGTGAGTCTGAAGATGACTGATCAGGCTGATCCCCTTGTAAATAATGTGTGAAATATAAGACTTCCTGAACTGCAACCCAGACTTTTTTGATGCAAACAGGTAAGAAGGCTGTGTGCCCAGAGTCACACAGCTCCCATGAGCCCCTGATTTGAGTCACAGCTGGGCACTTCATGTCTGTGTTAGCCAGAGGGGGCAGTCCCATGGCCAACTGCAGATGTCTTCCCACTCTGGCAGGGAAGTGATCTGGCCCCCCAGTATGGCAGTACCTGAATGTCTCACAGCCTTTAATGTATTGATCCTCACCCCCATGAGTTAGGGCAGGGGCGGGCAATTATTTTGGGCAGAGGGCCACTTACTGAGTTTCAGCAAGCCATCGAGGGTTGCATGACAGGCAGTCCAGGGCAGATTAATATTTATTTTCTAAATTTTGTAGGGGCCCTGTGGGCTGGATAGAATGGCCTGTCAGGCCACATCCGGCCCCCAGGCTGCATTTTGCCCAACCCTGAGGTAGGGCAATGTGTATCACCCCAATATGCAGACAGGGGACTGGGTGCAGAGAGGCAAATGACCTACCCAGGGTCGCAAAGGCAGTCTGTGGTGAATCAGGGTAACGTCCCTAGGAGCCCACATGCCAGGCTAGAGCACTAGTCACTGCATTTTGTCAGTAAAGGGCAATTTGCTGCAGTCCAAGCTTCTCAGGACCACACCAGTTCCAGCTAGTCTCTTGTCGGGATATGGCATGCTGGGGCACCTGGGAGCTCCTGGATCAGGAGGAGGGCAGCCGCATCAAAGGGGGAAGCATAGGGCATCGAAGATACTTGGATTGTGGGGAAGACAGAGTCAGACCCTTAGTATGAATCAGATGTAGCAAGGGCTTGAATTCACTCACCCATGTCCCAGCAAAGTTCCCCTACATCAGGTTGTTGGCTGTTCCTTGAGGAGTGCACTTTAGTTTTTGCTAAATCACTGGAAGGGTGCAGGGCACACCCAGGGCAGCAGGAGCATTGTGGAAATCTTGAAAAGCTTCACAAAGCAGAAAAACTGTTTCCGCCCCATGGCTCCATGTGACCCTCCTGCCCCCTTCTTTTTTCTCCCATGTTCCAAATGAGTTCTGGCTGCTCTGGACACTGCTCAAAGCCAGGAAATCCCAGTTAAATTTTCACCCAATCATTGCAGTCTCCAGCCACAGTTTTACTTTCCCCATGATACTACCCCCACTTCCTCCCCAGCCCATCAATCTGCCCCTCCCCCTGAACCTAAAGTGACCACTGATCCCTTTCCTGATCAGAGGGCTCAGCAGTGGCTGTGAGGAGGGGCAGTGCATTGTGGGTTCATAGTGCACATCTGTGTTTAAGCGAGCTGTGCAGATTGGCTGTAAATTGAGTGGTTGCATGTCCAGCTGTTTATAGCTAGTGGCAGTGTCGGCTGGTGCTTAGTAGAGCAGGAGTTGCATCTGTGCTTTACTCCAGGAATGCACTGTCCTAGTGTTCCACAGCAACTTTTGCAGATTCCTATGGACTTGCGGTCAGCCTTAGTCTCAAGGTTGGTGGGGCTAGGGCTTGGCATATAATCAGATCAGTGGTTCTTGATTGGAATTTGTAGCAGTATGGTGAAATGCATCTCCTATGTATTTGGGCTGATATTTCTACCCCCAAAATGCCCAAGGGCCAGGAGTTAAACCTTCACTCTCCAATGGCCTGTTTAAATATGTGTTTCTCCTCTTTTCTTGGTGCCCAAGTACAGATATCTTGGGGCATGTTGATAGTGTAAGGGATGGGACAGGTGCATTCAGCTAGCTTTAATCAAGCAGGTTGACAATAGCAGGAAAGACACAGAGCTGTGACTGTCCGTGACCAAAATGCATAGCCAGGAGCCTATGTGGGCTTGTACAGCCCATTCCATCATTTCTGTACTGCTGTTGTTGCCCTGTGCTGACTAGTGTAGCCATTATGCATTGATGTTTACCTGTGCTGACTAGTGTAGCCATTATGCATTTGCTTTTCTGAGATGTGATCACACCTTCCCTTGAAGTGTAAACCAACACTGAGGCAATCCAGATGCTTTAAGACTCCACGTAGAAACCAAAGTGCTTTGTGTCACACTCAGAAGCATAGAAAATTAGGGTTGGAAGGGACCTCAGGAGGTCATCTAGTTCAACCCCCTGCTCATAGCAGGACCATCCTCAACTAGATCATCCCAGCCAAGGCTTTGCCTGCTGGTTCTTAAAAACATCAGTCTGGGAATCTAGGATAAAGCCTCCAAAGAGTCAACCCTCTGCATCCCACGCAGGCCATGAGAGGTTTTGATGTGTGACTGCAGATAGTCAGGGCTACTAATTGCCACTTTGTTTAAAACTGTGTCACTTGCCTCCAGTTCTTCATCAGTGTCCTCTACAGGATGAAGCAGGACAGGGCAGGGAGAGCCTCTTCTGTGCCTTCCTTGCTGGAGTGACTCGCACAACCCTGCTTGCCCTGTACGTGTAGTCCTGGGAGTCCCACTGTCACAGACTGATGCAGATGGTGATGTTTGTAGAGCACCGAGTAGTACCAACAGGGATTGAAAAAAAGCTAAGGGCACATCTTTCATTATCACTGAGGTTCGTTCTGTGAAAAGCTGTTTGCATCCTTCCTTACTGGGATCATGTTTGGGGAGTCAGGAGAGGGCAGCCGGAGAACCAGCCCATTTGCCTACACACAGGCAGCACTGCCATCCTGGTAGCCAGGAGCAGCTGCCACTGGGACCTCTGCAGCCCAGGTGAAGAGCAAAATTGTAATGGGGCTGCTGGGAGCCATGGAAGAGCTGCCCACAAAAGTGCCACAAGATGCCATGCTTGGCAACCTTGCCTGCATGGCCCATCTTCAAACTCAAGGCATTCAGATTTGAACTGAAGCAGAAACAGCTGTTCCCTGAGGTCTTCCCTGAGAGGAACAGAATTGAAGAGCTACTTCCACTGTGTGCTATGAAGGTACCTGGCAATGTTGGGCCTCTTGACAGGAGGGGAACAGGGTTTCTTTTCCTTCCTGTCAGAGAAGTGTCAGGCAGGTGCTGCTGTATCTTTGCCACTGCTCTCAATGCACCCAGTCCATCAAACAGCCGGGGTGAACATCTGGGACTAGGTGAAAACCTGGGGCACCTGAGTGTTCTGTGCCAGAGAACAGGCCTGGCTGGTATACTGGTAGAAACCCGTCTGCGTGAAGGATACTCATGCTGTCCCTAGTGTAGATGCTGTGCCCTACTGGTTTAGCTTGCACCACTGTGCTCCAGGGCAGCATGTCTGCATGAGGGTTTTCACAGGGTCCTGCCACAGTCAGAGGCCTGTGAGCTTCTCACTGAAGATAGGGCCTGAGTAAATTTCTATTTGGTTCCTGAAGACTCAAAGAAAAACTTGCACTCTGAGCTACAGAACTGTGTTCTGCTGAGGCAGTGGCAATCTCCCAGGTAGCGCCAGGCCATTCAAACCCAGGGGGCTACAGACAAACCCATTATAAAGATTGCAACCTTTGTCTGTTTGTCTCTCTCCCTCTTCTTATTTGCTCTCAGTTCCACCCCAGCTAGTGACTCGCCCTCGGGACCAGATTATAGCTCAGGGCCGCACTGTGACGTTTCAATGCGAAACCAAGGGAAACCCGCCACCGGCAGTGTTCTGGCAGAAGGAGGGCAGCCAGGTAGGTCTGCATGCCCTGTGCTCCTTTGTGCCCCCAACTGTCTCCCCTGCTCTGGTGAGGGTGGGGGTTGATAATAGGATACTACCTTGCCCTACAGTGCTGCCTTCCCAAAGCAGGACTGCAGTTCTCTTGGTCCAGGGCTCTGGACCTTATGTTGGGTTTCAGCTGTGCCAGAAGCTCAAACAAGTGCATTTGCCTCTGCAGGCCTGTAGTCACCAGCAGGGCCCAGCATAGAGTCTGGCCTGCGACTTCTTAAGGCTTCTCCAGCAATGAGACTCCTTCACTCCCGGAGCGCTGCCAGTCAGGGGGCTGTGAGAAGTGGTTGAGGCTCCCATGTGGGCAAGGCACAGCAGTGCCATTCTAGATGGGTTAGGAGTGAGAAGGTGATGGGTCTTTTCCAGGAAGGTGCAGCCTGAGTTACCCTCTGCCTAGAAAGGCAGCATTCAATCGTGTACCCACCTATGTAAGGGGAGGAAGTAGCCACTTCACCTGTGGGGGGGTGGGTGATATACTATCAGCAACCTTTCTGAGCTGGGGGTGGATGTTGCAGGGCCAAGAGATCTGTTCCAGCTTGGTGGTGCTTATAGCTCATCTCTTCCGTCAGGAGCACCTCACTTAGGCTGTGAGCTCCCAGCTGGACCCCCACTGGACTTGCTTATCTCATCCCCAAATGAACCTTCCCTCGGGCCACAGACCTCCCCCTCAGCCACATGGGCTCCCAGGTGCTGGCCCAGGTCCAGCTCAGCTCAGCTCACCTCACCTTCACATACTATGGGCTCCCACTCCTCAGCTCAGCCCAGCTTGGCTCAACTCCCCTTAGATTCCAGGAGGGCAGAGCAGCATCTCTGCCAGAGAATATCAGAGCCCAAGCTGGAGAGGTACAGGGACTGCGTGACTGAAATCAGAGCTCTGGGGAGCAAGGACCATCTGGCTTTTTTCGTGCTTATATGGCCCTGTCTCGCCCACCTGCACCAGCTGCCCAAAGATTGCACCTGCTGTCCAGCTGCTGCCTCTGTCCTTCTAGTACACTCATGGACTGCTGCTTTTGGCTTCTCTAGCACCTCTGGAATGAAGGCCAAACTGCCACCTTGTCCTGGATTGAAGCTGAGGGCACCAGGGCCTGATGCAGAACTGTGGAGAGTGAAAAGTGGCCTCTCCCATCTCTCTGGTCTGTCACAACTCAGCCTTCAAGGACTGGCACTCCTCCTCCTACAGCCTGTGGCACCAGTGTCCCCAGGATCTGATTGAAGTCTGTCATGCCCTCAGCTCTACCCCCTTCAGGGAGCTCCCAAAGAGGTTTCCCAGATTACAGTGAAAGCAGGGGGCACCCAGGCAAGTGCTGGGCTGACCACTCTGGCAGCTGGCAGAGCCTTTGCAAATGGTTCTCATCCCCTTTGTGCACCAAAATGGCAGCACCTCAGCTGGGTGGCCTTTTTGGTTCTTACCCACAGCTTGTGATTCTGTCACTCCTGCATTGTGGTAACACTCCACACAAGCAGACCAAGTATGTGGAAAAGACTGCACATGGGCTGAGTACATACACAGCTGTTTAGTCATATATCTGAGCAGAAATCTTGGAACAGTCCAGGAGGAGGGGCCTCTGTCCATGTTATAGGCCAGCATTACCCAGTCTTCCTCTCCAGCACTTCTTTTGAAGCTGAGCCATTGCCCTTTGAGTTAAATGGTTATTGGGTAAAATGAATGGTGAGCAGTGCAGAAGTTTCTTTCCCACTGGGGGCAAGAGTCCAGGCTAAAAACCAGGGCTTGATCACCTCTAAAGCAGCACTGATTTCACAGAGACCCACAGTCTCGCTTGTACTCCAAGTAGCCCCACATTCCTCCCTCACTTGGCTGCTCAGGAACCTAGCTTCAGAAGAAGCATTGGAGAGGATCCTAGAACATCTCTGAGGGGTCATGTGTGGCAATTAGAGAACTCAGTTGGGAAGTTGGAGAGCTGCAGGTTCCTGCCCCCTCGGGCAGTAGGGGCTGGAAGTCCAGGATCCTGCTTCCTGGGCAAGTACCTTAACCACTCAGCCTGTGGGGCTATAACAGAGAAAGGACGACTTCTCCCTAGCATGTGTTGGTTGTGGGTTTCAGGCTAGCTACATTTTCATGACATATCCATAGTGGGCATGCCTAAGTGCCCAGCTGGTATATAAACTACTGACCATGCTCGGTCTCTATGTATTCATTTGTGTGTGCATGGTGCAGTTGCAGTAGACATGCAAGCTGTGTCAGTACCAAAAAGGCTGGCAGCTGGAAATCTGCCATTCAGTGCACAGTGGGGAGCAGAGTTCTGCCCTCTGGGCTTCTGCTGTTCCTGTGAGACCGAAGTGACATTTTGGAAATCTCTGCAGCGGCAATGCTTTCCCTTGTGTCTCAAGTGCATGCAGCCCTCCCAGGATGGAGTGTCAGGGCCTTTTCCCTTGTGTTTTCCTTCAGATCCTGTTGTTTCCCAGCCAGCCCCCTCAGTCCATGAGCCGTTTCTCTGTGGCCCCAAGTGGGGAAATGACCATCACAGATGTGCAGACAGCAGACTCTGGTTACTATATGTGCCAGGCCATCAGTGTGGCAGGGAGTATCCTGGCCAAGGCCCTGCTGGAGGTGGAGGATGGTGAGTACTCATGAGGGTGAGTTGCATAGCAGATGATGAGCAAAACTGCCTGGGGAAGGACTTCAAAGGGCAGAGGGAGCACTGGGTGTGGTCTCTTGGCCAAGCCCAGCAGAACGGGATAGAAGGGTAGCCCTAGATAAGTCTTGGCCTCAGGGTGTGGTGCAAAGTCTTTGCAGGCTCCCTGCCCTCAGGAGCCATGCTGAGGAAGTTGGGAATTGTGGCAGCAGTATGCAGAGAGCCACAGGCCTGGCAGCCACAAGCTTTGTTTGGAGTTGATCTGTGGGGAATGGTGGGAGCATGACTACTTGGTTCACAGGGATGGGAAAGAGAATGGCTGAGTTTCCAAGAGTGCTTCGCATGAAAACTGGCCAGAGACACAGGAGTTAGCCTGCCCAGTGGGCACTGTCACGGGCTTCTGCTGGCTTTCACTTGGATGGTTCCTTGAGCTGGCAGTTCGCCGGATGTGGCCAGTGACCTGATAGTAGAGGTGGCTGGTGATGCTGTCTTTGGACAAGCAGTCCATTTAAACATCTGCCTTCTCTATTTCTGGGGTAGGTTCTGGATGGAGAGAGGTCAGTGCCACTTCTCCACAAGCAGAGCAACAGCCTGCTTCCAAATTCCATCTGGGTATGTTCACTTGATCTCACTCAGGTTTCACTGCCTTGCTTGCTGTTCACTCTCATCCCAAGGAGACTGGGGCTGGGATATGTGTTTTGGTAGCCTATAAGTTTATCTTCCAGGCTGCATTTTCAGGGGTGCAAGATTTTTTAGTGTTTCTGATCTGGATAGAAGGAGCTCAAATCCTCGCTGCCCAGGTGTGCAGAGGTAGTCTGCCAGCTGAGACTGGGGGCATAAACCATGACCTGTGGGACCTGGAGAGCCAGGCCTCCTAGGTAGGATGGTGCCCTCTAAACTGGATGAGCAATGGAAGGTTTTGGTGCTTGTGTAAGGATGTGGAAGACACGATGGAGAGACGGAGGCTGCGAAAATGCAGAAAGAAAAAGAGAAAGACCTAGGGTGTGGGTAACATGAGGTGGTCTGAGAGGGGAAGAGTGACATGAAAAAAGGGGCCTATAACTAATTTTCTATCAAGTGGAGCTACAGCTCCTTCGTCCTGAGATGAGTTTGGTCTTCAAGGTTCCCAGCAGTGTCAGGAGCCCATAAAACACACCTGGCAAGAGGGAGGCAGTGATGAGGGCTGTGGGCAGTGCACCAGCTACCTGGCTTTGCCATGGCCCACAGTGTCCATCTTTCACTCAGCCCAGCTGTTTGATTCCTTTCTGGGGGCTCTGACACCTGCTCCTGGTTCTGTGGCAAGCTGTCACTGCCCTAGCCTGGCTGCACAGACACTGGGCAGGAGTGCAACCTAGCCATGTACTGGCTTGAGGTCTGGTACATCCCATCGGTGCTACAAGTTGTTGGCTCAGTGTCTTGTGAAGCCCTAAGGTGCCCAAAGAATCTGTGCAGCAAGGAGGGAAAGGGAGCTAGTGAGCCATGGCCTGGCCTCTGCAGGCAGTTTTTTTCCTGGTTCAGAAGGGTACTGTTGTTTATTTAAGCCTCCTGGTGAACTTTCCTGGCAATAGCAGATGTGAAGAAATTGCTGCATCCTGCAAGACCTGAGCCACAGGTTTTCATACTGTTAGTGAATCCCCAACTTTATGGGAGACTTTTCCTGTTGGAAACCTTCAGGGAGCCTGTCCCAGCCCCAGCCCCAGCCCGGCCTGTTAGAACCAACCACTCTTTCAGGAGAACCCCTCAGGCTAGGGGTGCTGCAGCTGAAGACAGCAAGTGGCAGCTGTTCATAGCAACGCCTTTGAGGACTGCAGCTTGAAAAAATGAAGTACTTTGCATGGACACTCTTTGACTTCTGACACAGTTAACACAGCCTCATCTTTAGTCAGTTGTTTCCAGACAATGCAAAACTTCACGGGGGCAGCTTGCAATGAGTAATCCAGAGTAATTCCATTAACGCTCATTTATGCTTTGTTTTTTTAATTCAGCCTAGCCCCTGAAGGGCAGGGGCTACGCTTTACAGTCCCCATTGATGGAGGCCAGGTGCAGTGGAGCTGGGAAACACAGTTTATGTCCCTTGCAGGCTGTGAGATGCCAGGCTTCTGGCAGTGCTATTGGTTATTATGGGCAAGTGCATCTGTTCTACAAGGCTAGGGCCATAAAACCAGCCAGGGGGTCTGTTCTGCAGCTGGAGGTCCTGTTAATACACATATCACTGAGACCAAAAATATATTTTCCTCCCACATTTAGAGCCAAACTGTTGGTCATATTGGATGGAAATGTTTCAGGCAGGTTCTCATTACCACATCCCCTGGTCCCAATCTGCTGCTTCCACTTCACTATGTGCAAGAGGCAGGCAAGGTTCTTTGAGTAGATGTGATATCTTTTATTAGACCAACTAAATAGTTGAAAAAAAGTTCTTTGACAGGTTTTGGGCACAAACACCTTTCTTCAGGCGGGATCATAACCCTTGTCCTTTGGGAGAGACTACTGATCCAACAAAATGCACTATTCCCTGAATGATGAGGAAAGGCAAGATCAGTTATATCCCAGCACTGGGCCCTCCAAGTTTTCATGTCCAGGAAGATCCCAACAATGACTGTATAAGAGTGCTTCCTCTCTACTTTGCAATCATGTCCTCTGTGGAAATGGTCGGAGAATCCCCAGAACTGCTCATGGTAGGGAGCTGGAGGGTAGACCACCTGGTTTGGAGGCTGGCACAGGAGATCAGCAGCAAGCAGCTAGGCCCCGTATATCTCCTTTCCTGCCCCACACGATGCAGCTGATCCCTTCCACAGTCTTCCCTACTCTCTCTTTCTCTCTCTCTCTCCTGCCTTCACTAGGCCAGTGCTGTTTACCAAAGATAACCTCTCTTTCTGCCTCTCTAGAAGCTTCTCAGAGTGTAAACAAATTCCCCATATGAACCTGTCTCCACCAGCATTCCCTTCAGCAAAGTTCGCAAAATGGCACTAAAAGCTCCAGGAAATGTGCAAAGCTCTGCTTCCTCACTACCCTCTGAGACCAAAACAGGCTGAAGCTGAGAGGGCCGGAGCCTGAGCCAAGAGAGGCAACCTGAGACTGACCAAAGGTTGAGACTGGAATGGCCAGGCCAAAGAGAGTGGGTCTAGGCCATCAGTCAACAGCCAGACTTGAAGCCTATACAGGAAGGCAAATGGTGTCTCAGTGACATCTGCAAGGCATGGGCAAGGCTGTAGGAACAGAGGAGGCCATGAATAATTCTTAAGGCAGATGGTGCCCTGAGGCACTGATGGGGCGAAAGGGGGCCTCACTTAAAGCTTGAAGATCAGGACTGGGGATCAGCTGGCCTGAAGCTGGCTAGGACTGTAAGGTGGATAGAAAACTGGCTGGAGCATCAGGCTTATAGTAGTAATCAGTGACTCAATGTCTAGTTGCCCACCAGTATCAAGTGGAGTGCCCCAGGGGTCGGTCCTGGGCCAGTTTTGTTCAATGTCTTCATCAAGAACCTGGAAAATGTCATAGAGTGCACCCTCAGTGAGTTAGCATATGATACCAAGCTGGGGGGAGTGGTAAATAGGCTGGAGGGTAGGGCTAGGATTCAGTGTGACTTAGACAAATTGGAGGATTGGGCCAAAAGGAATCTCATGAGGTTCAACAAAGATAAGTGCAAAGTCCTGCACTTAAGGCAGAACAACCCCATGCACTGGTACAGGCTGGGGACTGGCTGGTTGTGCAGCAGCTCTGCAGAAAAGGACCTGGGGCTTACAGTGGATGATAAGCTAAATAGAATCTAGCAGTGTGCCCTTCTTGCCAAGAAGGCTAACAGCATACTGGGCAGCAAGGGAAGCTTAGGTTAGATATTAGAAAGAATTGTTTCACTAGGAGGGTAGTAAAACACTGGAACAGATTACCTATAGAGGTGGTGTAATCTCCATCTTTGGGCATTTTCAAGACCCGACTAGACAAAGCTTTGGTTGGGATGATCTAGTTGGGGCTGGTCCTGCTATGAGCAGGGGGTTGAACTAGATGACCTCCTGAGGTCCCTTCCAACCCTAATGTGCTATGATTCTAGGGCTCACTCGGGGACTCTGGGACAGCCTCCCTTCTACAACAGAAAATAATTCCGTTGAGATGTGGCAGGTGAGAGAAAAAGGGAGTATGCTGGGGAGCTGGAGTGGGACAGGAGCCAGATGGCCATGAGGGGGCATCACAGCCACCCCTAGGGCCTGGGCCTGCTACATTTGCCCTTGTCTGCGAAGAGTGACTGAACTGAGCCCACAAATGCAAGCCAACAGCAGGTGAGCCATGACCCTGTGACAGTGGGCAGGTCAACATGGGCAGGTTTTGCCTGTGCACAAGAAGTGGCCTTAGCTAACTCACTGAGGACTGGATCTAGCCAGTCTGCATGGGCAAACAAGCCACAATCCCTGGTGTGGGCTACTGTGCACTAAGGAAGCTATCACAGGAGCTCTAGTGGTGAGGGTGTGATTTTTTTTCCCTGCCCTTTCCCTATGCAGTATCTCTGCCACTTTTCTATGCAAGCTCATCAGAATCAAGTTGTTCCATATCTTCATTGCTGAGGTACAGGGTTGCTGCTGGCCAGGCTGATCCACAAGCCTGGCCCTGGGGCTTCCCAAGCAAAGCAGCAGGTCCCAGGACTTTAGCAATGACACACTGGGGCCTGTAGTAGCAGCAGCATTGTTCTCTGCCTGCCCTGTGTGGAGTTATAGGATTCGGATTGGATGACAACCTACATCTAGAGCTGCTGTGGGTTGGTTCTGTCTCCTCTCCCCGCTCATTCCCAGTTTCAAACTTCCAGGTTCCTCTGCTGCATGCTGATGTGCAATTCAGCCCATAGGCAATAGCTCCAGTTCACTGTGCCCCTGCTGCAGTCAGTAAGGCTGAGCCTCATGTTAGAGCCACCTGTAGCACAGGCTGGAACTCGATTTGATTCTTGTTTATGCCCATGATTAGAGTATCTGAGCACCTCCTGGCCATGACAAATGAACCCTTGGTGATTGCAGGGATCAGAAACTGAAGCCCAGAGAGACATGGTGATTTGCCCATAATAATGGAGGGAGTATTTGGTAGAGCAGAGAACTGAACCTGCATCTCCCAAGTTCCAGGTCATGTCGTAACCATTAGACCATCCTAACTTCTCATCCAAGCTTCAGGGTGTAAGTACAGGGTAATCATCAGCAACCCTGAATCTAGGGCCAGGCACCCTTGGGAGGTTGGTAAAGATTGAAGACAGGAGATGTCTCACATAGATAATGAATGGTCAGATCCTTGTAGCTTAGTATCATCTCAGCTAACATCACTCAGCAGGAGAAACTGTCCCTGGGGGCGAGTACTACTCCTACCTTTCACTCTTCTTCCTGACTCTCCTTTCCTTTCCCTTCCCTAAAACCATACCTTCTGTATCTGCCCTTCAGTGTTTCCTTTCCTAGGTCAGAGCTGAGACATAGGCAGTTCTGAGAAATGGTTAGAGCAGAGCTGGCATCAGGGATCCAGACTAGGCTTGAAGTCCAGAAAGTGAATTGCAGGTTGAGACAGATCCGTGCCAGCCACCCAGGGTACAGAAGTTAAAGCTGGGTAGGAGCCAGTCCATACAATAGGAGCCAAGTGCTTAGAACCAGGACAGTGAATACACAGGATGCATTTGCACAAGCAGCCTAGAGATACTGCACCAGGGGGCTTGAACAGCCCTGCTGCCCCTTGCAGCCAGGCACGTGCAGGTGTGCAGAAGTGAGTCTTCATTCCCTGTAGCATCCATGGGATCCACCTCCTCTCTAGGAGTTTCACTGTCCTCCCTTTCCCATGCCTGCTTCTCAGAGGCTTAGGAGCCAAACTGTCTGTGTTTGCATTAAAGTGTCATTATTTAGTTTTGTGAGTACCGGGGTGGGGCAGTACACATGCTCAGAACCCTTGTTTCAGGCAGACTGCAGACTCCCACAGCACTCACTGTCTCACTCACACCAGGTCCTTGCTTGGAAGTTTCTTCGCTACTTGGAGGCAAGGAACACTTTTTAAAATGAACCCTATTTGGTTGCTGTGCTGTGCAGACCCAGATATTTGTGGATGCAATCGTGAGCTGGAGTCTGACACCCTGCTGTAATAGGGAACCCTATCCCTGTTACCTCCAGAGGGATGAGGAGCAAGAGAATGGGGCAGATGCCCTTTAAGACTAAGACCTTTGTAGCTCAGAGAGGCAAGACTTCAGATTAGCCAGCAGGCACAGGAGCTCAGAGGCAGGGGCTGTAAGGCTGCAGGGGAAAACTTAAAAGAACAGACTGGCTGACTGAATAGAAAAAACTGTGCCTAGTTAAAAGGCCTGGAGACAGGTGATCAGATGGAGGTGGAGTCTGAGCAGTAAATAAGCTTAGTGCTGGGGCCAGAGTAGGCAGTCTGGCCCTGACCTGGTCAGAGAGAGTTACTCCTGCCAGTTGAGGATGTAAAAGAGGGAGCAGACTTTGAAATGTATCCTAAAGCAGGAGCGGGCAAAATATGGCTGGATTCGGCCTGCCAGGCCATTCTAGCTGGCCTGTGGGGCTCCTAAAAAATTTAGAAAATTAATATTTATGTTCCCCTGTCTGCCTGTCAAAGGACCCAGGGGGAGCTGGCAGCAGGACCCAGCAGCTGCAGCAGCAAGGCCCACCAAGCCGCACCCCATCCCACCCCACCACCAGCTCCCTGGACCCTGCAACCTGGAGCTGTTCCTGCTTCTCTCTGCTGGACAGGGAAATTCGGATAAAAAGGTGGGGGCAGGAGGGAGAGGCAGGAGACATTGGTGATGTGTAAGGGATGCACAGGGATGCATATGCACCACCTGAGCATGGTGGTGCATCCCCTATGAAAAGGCACCACTGACACTGTCAGTGGCATCTGCAGGCGGTTGGTGCGCGTCCCCCACTCTCCCCTATCAGCACTGCCGACGGCGTCTGGGCGCCCCCAACACTGCCAGTAGCGTCTGCAGGCAGTTGCTGCTCACCATCCCTGCCGCCAGTGCTGGTGGCATCTGTGAGAGCTCCCCGCTACCGCCACGCTTCCGCTGCCACCAGTGCCACCATGCGCCCCCAGCTGCTGGAGGCATGTGTCGTTCAATGGCAGGGGAGGACCTCAGGTGATCACCCCAATCCTCAGGGCTAGGCTAGGCTGACTCCTGTGGCCTGGTGCTGCAGCCAGGAACTACATGATGCCAGAGTAGCAGGCATGGGGTGGAGGAGAGCGGCAGCAGTGGCAGGCAGGAAAGCAGGGCAATGGCTGTGGCAGGCAGCAGGGAAGTGGCAGCAAGCAGGCATGTGGAGCACAGTGACAGCTGGGCAGGAGCACAGGGCCTAAACTAGTGTGCTGGGGCCCATGCCAGCGGCAGGAGTACAGGGCCCGGACTAGCAGGGGCTCTATGGAGCCAAGCCAGGCCCTGCACTCCTGCTGCCCCACTCTGGACACCTGCTGGTGCTAGCCCCAGGGCACTGGCATGGGCCCCACGCTCCTGCCCAGCTGTTGCTATGCTCCACTCACTCGCTCACTGTCACTCCCCTAATGCCTGCCATAGCCATTTCCCCACTTTCCTGCCTGCCACTGCTGCCACTTCCCTTCAGCCCCCACCCACTGCTTCAGTACCATGTGGTTCCCAGTGCAGTGCCAGGCCACAGGGCTCAGCAGGAGCTGGCCTGGCCCCTGCAATTCTCGGCTGGCTCCGTGTGCTGCCAGCCAGACCTGTCCTGCTTCTGCTGCATTCTGCAGTCTCAGCCGTGCAGCTGGGAACTGTGTGGTGCTGGAGCGGTGAGTGGGGGGAATGGAGAAGTGGCAGGAGAAGGGCAGTGGTGGCAGACGGAGGGGGAGGTGGGAGTGAGTGGGAACACAGGGCCTGTGCTGGTGCCCCAGGGCCAGGAACATGGAGCCCGGGCTTAGCGGAGCACTGGCAGGGGCTCTGCCTGTCGTGGGGGGAGGGCTATGGGCAAGCCCTCCCACTCCTCACATGCCATACCCCCCCCCAGACATCCTCTCCCCACACACTCACAAGCCCCATAGCCACCCACAACCTACACACAACACACCCACATGCTTCCCCCACCCCACATACACCCCCCCAGCCACGTGCCTGTCCACCCCCCACAAACTCCCCCATGCACCCATACCCTCCTCCACACCCCACATACCCACACACCCGCAGCCCCCAACAAACCTATAACCTCCCACCCATAGCCCCCAACATACAAAAATAAGACTTCGTTTTAAGCTATTGTATAATCACCTCTATGTACACTATACAAATACATGCAGATCAGGACAAAAATATTTTTTGAAATCAAATTAATGAATATTGTAGTAGATATGTGATTTTTAGAATATAATTTGGTATTTTTCTGGTTCTGAGATGGCAACCCCCCTTGCTGAAAGGAGCACTTCTGGGGGCAAGGGGCGGGACATCCAGTGGCAAAACTCAGTGGGTAGGGTTGGGGACTGCAAGTCCCAAAATGGGGACCAAGGGGGAGGGGCACCTGTCAAAGGGTGAGGTTAACTGTGCGGCCCTCAATGGCTTGCCCAAACTCGGTAAGCGGCCCTCCACTCGAAATAATTGCCTGTCCCTGCCCTAAAGGCTGGGAGGGAACCAGCAGAGTGGGGCAGAGGTTTGTTTTGCAGCAGTTAAAGACCCCGGTGGGTTTTGTTTGAGTGGGTAACTGGCTAGTTGATGGTTTGGTGTTCTGTTTCTGCCAGGGGACCATGAATGGCTTGAAGTGGTGGTTGGAGGCTGAAGTGGGGTGTCTTGGGAAGGCACTCTATGTGTTGAGCCCTGAAAAGGGGCAGAGATGGTGGCGAAGCAGCCCTACAAGGGCAAGGCTGGTTAAACAGATAGAGGAAGGGCTAGCAGACCCAGTAAGCAATACCTGTGATGCCTGGGCCTGGCTATGGGAGTGTCCGGTGCTGGCACTGAATTTATGACCCTATCCTGATACTTTGTTCTGGGCAGGCTCAACCTTTCTAAATTTGACTGACCCTTTATAACTTTGAGGGCACTGCGTTTAACCATGTGAGTAACCAATCCAGCAAAGCTCTGACTTTTCCCTGGAAGCAGAGCTACTGTTTCTGCAGCCTGTTTTTACATTTACCACAGCGAACCCTGTTTTTGGGGTTTTCTTTTCATACAACTAGATCCATCAACAAACCGCATACAATCTTTTGGGAACCCTGTCAGTCCTAAAAAGAACTTCAAAGTCACAGTGTCTGCAAGACCCATTTTTTTCCTGGTTGGGACTTCTTCTGTTTAAAAAACTTCTAAGAAAAAAACACCCTTTGTTTACACAGCTGCACTCAGTATCTGTTAATATTCTCCTACTCCTACAATCTGTTCCTTTACTTTCTAGGATATTCATGCTATTCTTGGGGGAGGGGGAAGGGGTCAGGGGCCCACAGCCACTTGTGATTAGCCTCCTGTACAAAAGACTCTGACGTACACATGGTTACTTAGGTTAAAACCCTAGTTGGAACTACTATATGGCTTCACCTTAAACACAGGTCTCTACCTGTAGTCCCACAGCCTCACTCTGCTATGGATCTTGGCTGACCCCTCTAAAGAGGTTCACTCTATCAGCAAATCCCCCAATCAGCCAGATTACTGCCTTTGAGTCCTGGCAGAGTCGCCAGTTGTTGGCACTGAATTTACAACCCAGTCCTGATACCTTGTTCCAGGCGGGCCTAGCCTATATAAATGTGGCCAACCATGACACCTCTGTTTGATAATAGGTAAATTTTATTGATACACAGTGATAGTAGATGAGACTAATGTGAGTAAAGCAAACAAAATGATTACACAATACTACTTATTTACCAGTCCAAGGGCTTCACGAAGAGACGGTACATCTGGCCTGTACGTCAACACCACCCTGTGGTTCTTGCTTGAATGTCGGACTTCAGCAGTCTGAGAGGTCGGGGGCCGATGCCCACCCCCATGACAAGGTATTGCGCACCACAGCTCAGAACTCCTGAGGCTGGTGGATTGTTTGAGCTCAGGAGTTCTGGGCTGCATTGTGCTGTGCTGATCAGGTGTCTACGCTAAGTTCGGCATCAGTATAGTGATCCCAGGGGATCTAGGGGTCAGCAGGTTGCCTAAGAAGGGCATACGACTGGCCCGTCTTGCTTGCCCCATTGTGGGTGGGCAACGGCCCCCAGCCTCCAAGACTGCTGACGTCCAACATTCAAGCAAGAACCACGGGGTGGCATTTGCAAACTGGCCAGACATACTGTCTCGTTGTGAAGCCCTAGAACTGGTAAATAAGTAGTAGTGTGTAGTCATTTTGTTTGATTTACACACATTAGTCTTATCTACTATCACTGGCCATGTCTACACAAGATGCTGACTGCGCAGTTGTTACTACACAGTCATTTAGTACTTGCATACACAGTGGCCTCTCTGAACAGATTTTTGGTGACACTGATTGCACAGTATTGTCACATCATGCTTCATGCTCCATGATACTACTGCACAGTAGTAACAAGCTACTGCTCAGTCAGCATCTCGTGTAGATGCAGCCACTATGTATCAAGAAAATTCACCTATTATTGAATGGAGGTGTTGTGGTCAGTAAAATTCAGAAAGGTTGGGCCCACCTGGAACAAGGTATCAGGGCTGGGTCATAAATCCAGTGCCAACAGCTGGAGGTCACAATTGGTGCCCCTAAGGCACAGTTAGGGCCAGTACAGCCCTGATCCATACACCAAAGGCACCAGTGCCAGTGAGGTGAGATACTAAAGGACACCATAGCATATGCAGGAACAGGATACCAACAGTACTGGTGATCTAAGCTGAGTCAGGACTCATTACTACTTACAAACTCTGGGGACATCCTCCTTGATGAGCAGATAGAAAACATCAACTTCACAGTTGAAATTCTACAGTGACAGGGGTCGCTAATGCCAATGAGCCTCCCTCTACGTCAGGAGCGGGCAATTATTTCAGGTGGAGGGCCGCTTACCGAGTTTTGGCAAGCTGTCAAGGGCCGCATTTCCCTCTCCGGCGCAGGGAAGCAGGAACAGCCCCACGGTCCCAGGCCAGAAGCCCCTGCTAGGCAGGGCCTTCTGGTTGGGGGGGCAGGGCTGGGCAGGCCTTGCTGCTGGGTCCTGCTGCTGGCTTCCCCTGGGTGCTACTGCCCCTGACTCCTGTCATCTCTGACAGGCAGCCAGGATCAAATAAATATTAATTTTCTGCATTTTTTTAGGGGCCCTGCGGGCCAGATAGAATGGCCTGGTGGGCCAGATCTGGCCCCTGGGCTGTATTTCACCCACCCATGCTCTACTTCCTGTGGCACTTCTGGCACCCTGCTACACCTCAGCAGATGTAGGCTTGAGCCAGGGGAATGGTGACCTGAGGAGCAACAACTTATTTCAGGCAGCAAGGAGGATTTCAATTCAAGCCGCCTCTGTCAGATCAGAGTATAAGAATGGGGTGGGAGGAAGCTGTGGCCTGTAATAACCAGCAGGTCACATGCACATGCCATTAGATCTGCTGTCAGGTGCTTTGTCTGTTGCTGTGTTGCAGGCCAGAAGCACCTGTCCCTTTGTGGAAATGACAGGCACAGGGCCTGCCTGCTGACAGCTTGCCAGGCACAACAGATAATTTCTGTCTGAGCCAACATCTTTACCCTGATTGATTTTTTTTTTCTTCTTGTCTGTTCTTTCTCTGCTGATTGTTACTGGGGAATTCAATTGTGTGTGAATTCTCCAGCGCCCTTTGTGTGTCTGCTGCTTTCTGATGATGGGGAGCAATTAGGGTTATAAATAATAGGCAGAACTTGCAATCTCCTTGGCCCACTGAGCTTAACACCTTTGGGGCTGCTGGGCTGAGATGGAAAATTAACTGTTCTTGGTATAGGACTGGTAGGAATGCTGATGGAGGGGGTTCTGTATGGGTAGTCTTTGGAGTGACACTCTCTAGAGTTTGTGGAGAGGGCAGGCCAGCTCACTTCAGTGTTGTCCTGAAGGTTCCCACTGAGGAGCTGCATTGGGATAGCACATAGCTGGGTAGATTGTCCCTCTGAGTCCTAAATCTGAGGGCTCTAGGACCTTTCCTGACTCCACATGACTCCACCACATGCTCTTAATTTGTGCCCTGAAAGCATTGCTCTCCCATGTTTTATCTATGTGCTCCAATAGAAAATGAAGCAGGGAGCAAGCCTGCAGGACACCATTCAAGTGATGCCGCAGTTAGCCCTTGGAGCACTAATAGAAGGGTTTATCCTAGGATGGAGATGGAATGGGCCTATGAGCCAGGGGATATGGTTTCAAATCCCTGTGTAGCTGCTGACTCTCAAGGCAGAATTCTGTTCCCTTTTTTTTCACTTGAGTGGCAGTTTCTCAGCTTTTTAGCATTTATGCCCAGTTTGTGATTCTGTTACCCTGCAACATGGGCATGTAAACATAGACTGAGCATGGGCAGAAAGCAATGAACTGCCTGGACAGATGCATGGTTATGATGTACACTTATACTTGATTACATAGAACTGGGAAGAGGAGCCTTCCTATGTTTTAACCCGAGGAGCTGAGAGGCTAGGGCACTCAACCAGAAATCATCAAACTCCTGGCTGTAAGCACCCTTACCCAGAGGGCATTTGAACATGTATCCCTCTAATGCAGTGGATCACAAGAATCTGTGAATGGGTCACAAACAAACTTTAAAAATTGATTCTTCTTTAAAGAAAGAAAAAACATAGGAAACCATGTTTTTTCCCTTGCAGGCTGTCAAGATTTCCAGCCTGCAAGGGGCTGCTTGGGGGGCTCCCCATGCCCCACACACTGGGGGCCAGAGGCAACAGGGAGGACCACTGGGTTGGGACTGGCCACCAATGTTTAGAAATGGGTCCCAGCACAGAAAGGTTGAGAACCACTGCTTTAACGTCCCAGCCTGGTGGTCTAACAACCAGCCCACAGGCTGGGCAATTACCAGCTGCTTCTGTAGCACTCTTTTTTAATCTGAGCCACTGTTTCTTGCATTTAACAGTCCTTGGATAAAACAGCTGGAGAGCAGTGCAGTAAGAAAATTTCTACCCCATTGGGAATCAGGGTCCAGACTAGAATCTGGGGTTGGTTTCCTTCCAGGGTACCAGCCATTGCACTGAGCCACAAACGCTCCAACTTGTTTGCTTCCTCCTGGCCCCACTTATTTTCCCCTTGTTGTTGCCTAGAGGGCCAGCTTCAGAAGGAGCACTGGAGAACATACAGATTCATGTGCTAGAACATTTTCATCGCTAGAAGCCCACTGCTGACATCCTGGAGGGGGTCTCTCCTCCCTGTTGTCTGGCCTGGGAAATGTCACTCCACCTCTCCCTTTCTCTTGACATTACCCTTCCTTCCTTGATATCCCCCTCACCTTCTCTCACCATAGGGCTCTGGATGCCAGTTTCTACTTCCTTCCCACCCCTGGGATCCCTCTTGCTATGGCTTTGCTCTTCCAGGTTCTCTTCTGAACTACCCTGCACAGTCCTTCATACATGTATCTAATTTCCCTCTGCAAGCCCTCTTGGATCCCTTTAGCGTATTTTCACAAGCTACTTGCTGTCCTTGTAATGGCAGGACATTGACAGTGCCCTTGTCTCCTGTTTTATCTGTGGCAAGTTAGGGTGTTTTTGACATTTAGGGCACTGTGATTGGTAGCCGTGTGAAGGTAGTTCTCAAACTTTTTAAGAACAGGTTATATAAACATTTATCTAGGACAGCTTGGATAAGAATGATCCTGCCTTAAGCAGGGGGTTGGATTAGATGTAACCTTCTGAGGTCCCTTCCAGCTCAGCTTTTCTATGATTCTGTGATTTTAGACAGAGACCTCTGTGCAGATCGGACTGGCAGGTTATGGAATTACCCAGAGGAAAGGGCAGCTTCTTGTTTTTTCTGTTTGCTCCTCCCACACTATTTATCCCTCAGCCCACTATATGAAAGAACCCCTGGACCCCACTTGGGGTATCTTCCTTCTATTTCTGTGCATCACTGCCAAGGGTATATAAGGGTATGCCAGAACCTAGCCAGGATCTCCCTTCATTAGGGCCTTGTTATATGTTACAAAGTGAGCTGCTCAAATGCTGCTTAAATGTTGATGGGTGTTAGGGCTAGCTTGAGTTTGGAGCAGTCAACACTTCAGGCCAATTAGGGGCCTAGAGGACTAAAGGGTAAGAATCTCCCTCCTCCCCATTCTGGTCTTTCCCCATGCCCCCTGCTCCAGGGGAGCCCAGCCCAGAGAGCAGTGGCAGCCAGGCAAGCAGGTTAATCTTTCCCTGCCTGCTTCCCTGGAATGGGCAG
>NW_005842894.1:59834-61872 GCF_000455745.1 Alligator sinensis
GTGGGGGAGGCAGAATGGTTGGGGCATTTACATTAAGGTGTAGCCTAGAGTGGCTACACTTCAGTGTAACACAAGCTGGGTAACATGGATCAGAGATAATCCTGCCATGGAGTGGCATAGCTTTGAGCTCCATAACGGGCACATCTACACGTGCAGTTAATGCACCGAAAGATTACTTCACATTTCTACACAGTAAGCACCCAAGCGTGCTAAGCAAGAGGAGCTGTCCTGCCTCTGGGGCAGCCGCCTCCCACCCCACACCCCTGGTCTGGACAGCTTCTTGCTGTTCAACCCCTACTCCGATCTCAGAGCAGGAACTGGGACATTGTCCAGTGCCCCAGGAGCAGGCAGCTGCCAGGCCTCAGCTTTGAGATCTCGGAGATGACAATGTCCCAATGTGGAGATAATGTCCCAGCCCCGACTGATCTTGAAGTTGAGGCCTGGCAACTGCCTGTTGCTGGGGTGGGGGACAGCGTCCCAGCCCTGATCTCAGAGCTGGGTCCCAGCAGCTGCCAGGGCATGGGGACAATGTTCTAGCCCTGGCTTCAATCCGAGAGGGGACCATGAAGCAGGCAAATAATATAAAATCATGCATTAGCCTATTTTAACATGCAGTAGCTGCTGCACATGATTACATAGTAGCACTTTAGTGTACAGAAGATTAGTCTTCTGTACAGTAAAGCATCTTGTGTAGACACACTGAAGGAGTGCTTAAAACTAGTTTCAGGTGTTAACATGTGGGAAATCTTGGTGTTAAGAGCGTCAGGAGTCGCACACAATTATCATGTAACCAAAGCCCTTACTACTCAGATAATGCAGAACAGCAAAGCATCTGTGTTCCATCACTGACTGGTTTGTCCTACTCTGGGATTTGATTTTATGTCACATTTTTTGCATAGCTGCAGTGTGTAACAAGGTGGTTTCTCTCCCAGTAGAAGCTTGGGTGGTTGCCATCATATCTCTGAACTCTGATTTCTGCCCTGCCATCCACATTTTCCAAATTAGGATTAACATCCTTTAAATGCCCTGATTCAGGAAAATGCCTCCACAAGACCAGCTGTCAGTTTAACTAGGTTTTTGCTCATGGTGCAGTGCCAGGCAGACCAGTGTCTCAGATTCGCGTTGCATACAAATAGGATTTCAACCAGCTGTTCAAAAAAAATGTGTGTGAACTGCATGCAAGCATTGCTCAACAATTAGCAGACCTTAATTAAAGCAGAGCAGTTGTGTTTGTGGTGCAGTCAAGGATGCAGGTCAGCGTCTGCTTTCAGAACAGAAGATAATGTAGCTCTTGGAGAGTGTTATCAAGCTCTGCATAAAACACGAGCCTCCCAGTTTTAGGATTACAAATGCAGTTCTCTTAGCTCTCCCTTGCCCCAGGAATTGCTATTGCATGATTGTCATAGATCTTCTCACCTTTACACAGCACAGACTCAAAGCCATAGCTTAGCTGCCATCTTATTACCAGGGCACTGCTGCTCATGCCAACTCAAGTGGATAAGCGGTGGACCCTGCCCTTCCTGCTCCACCTATTTTGTGGGCCGAGAGAGAACTTTTGTCTTTTCATGTTTTAAAGTGTGTATGAGCTGCCACAGGGGTTTAGGTTGTAGCCGTGTTGGTCTAAGGATATAGGCAGACAAGGTTCCTTGGGTGAATTTGATATCTTTTATTAGACCAACCCAAATGGTTGGAGAATAGTTATTAAGCAAGCTTTTGGGTTCAAAAACCCTTTGTCAGGCTCAGGAAGCTGCAGCAGTTGGTGTGTGCTCTTCCTGGATGGAATGAAAAGTAAACAAGCCAGGAATGTACCATCCAGGAATGTACCTCATCCAATGCACCAAATGCCCTGATGGAAGATATGTAGGAGAGACCAGACAACAACTGCGCACCAGAATGAACACACACCGGAAATCCATCAAAGACAGAAACACCCAATTACCGGTGGGGGCACATTTCTCACAGGAGGGCCACTCTCTCTCCAATCTCTCAGTCCTGATCCTCAAGGGAAACTTGCACAACACTTTCCAGAGACGAGCCT
>NW_005842894.1:64230-66849 GCF_000455745.1 Alligator sinensis
CCCAGAACACACCAAAAGGATCCAGACCGTGCCATGACAAGAAATGCAAAACCTGCCAACACATCTCCACCACCCCCACTATTACTACACCCCACAACAGAACCATCAGCATCCCAGGATCTTACAGCTGTACCTCCAGGAATGTAGTATACCTCATCCAATGCACCAAATGCCCTGATGGAAGATATGTAGGAGAGTCCAGACGACAACTGCGCACCAGAATGAATGCACACCGGAAATCCATCAAAGACAGAAACACCCAACTACCGGTGGGGGCACATTTCTCACAGGAGGGCCACTCTCTCTCCAATCTCTGAGTCCTGATCCTCAAGGGAAACTTACACAACCTGATCCTCAAGGGAAACTTGCACAGCACATCCCAGAGACGAGCCTACGAGCTCCATTTCATCAACCTGCTGGATACTAGAGATCATGGGCTAAACATAGACATTGGATTTTTGATACATTATAATCTGCCTGGCAACTGACTCCCCAGCCCAGCCCAGCCCAGCCCAGCCCCTGGCTTGTTTACTTTTCATTCCATCCAGGAAGAGCACACACCAACTGCTGAAACTGCCTTAGCCTGACAAAGGGTTTTTGAACCCGAAAGCTTGCTTAATAACTATTCTCCAACCATTTGGGTTGGTCTAATAAAAGATATCAAATTCACCCAAGGAACCTTGTCTGCCTATGAGCTGCCACAGGCACCTGCATCCCCTGATGCTCTGTGCATCCAGTCAGAACAAAGTCTTTGACTTATCCTTAAATGTAAATTGTCACCAAGGGCACAAGGGCCTGACCAGTCATCATCTGTTTCATTTGTCTCTTGTTAACGCTGGGAAGAGTGAGAGTAGCAGACAGTGCTTGCTGAACTTGCTCCAAGCTGCTGGTATCTCATAAGCCTTCCATGACCAGAGTCCGCTCTTTGGTGAGAGAGGCAGCGAGCTGCTGGGAAGGGATGGCCTCCACCTCTCTCCACTGGGGAGGACTTTTCAGCCAGCCTGGCTGAGTTGTTCCACTGGGCTTTAAACTAAGCCCACCGGGGGACGGGGAGACTACTGCTACTGCTGGCCCGCTGAGCAACCCTTGCAAAGCCAGCAGGCCAAGGCACTTAAGGGAGCCCACCTATGCCCCAACCCTGGAACAACTTACCCAAGGGGACACTTGCCTGCAAGTACACAAATGCCAGGAGCTTGGGGAGTAAACAGGAGAAACTTGTCCTCTTGCTTAGCGCAAAAAATTATGCTGTCATAGGGATAACGGAGACCTGGTGGGACTCCACCCATGATTGGACCATGGGTATAAACAGCTATACCCTATACAGGAGAGATCAAGTAGACAAAAGGGACGGGGGCATAGCTCTCTATGTCAAGGAGAGCTACGCATCCCTGCAAGCCAACATTGGCAACCAGGGTGGGCGACTGGAGACCTTCTGGGTTAAAATCCGTGGGGAACACAGCACAAGGGACACAATAGTGGGAGTCTACTACAGACCTCCCACCCAAAGTCAAGAGCTTGACCTGGAGTTCACCAGGGAATTGGCTGAGGGTGCATGCTCCAGGTCCATGGTTGTCATGGGAGACTTCAACTACCCAGACATCTCATGGGAGGAGTGCTCGGCTAAATCTTAGTGGTCGCAAAGCTTCCTCTCATAGGTGGATGACTTACTTCTATCTGACACAAGAGGTCTACGGGTCAACCTAAATCTTAGTGGTCGCAAAGCTTCCTCTCATAGGTGGATGACTTACTTCTATCTGACACAAGAGGTCTACGGGTCAACGAGAGGTAAAGCGCTGCTTGACCTGGTACTGGCAACTGGGGATGACCTAATCAGCAACCTAATGATTGAAGGGAAGCTGGGTGACAGCAACCACGAGCTGATCACCTTCACCATCTGCTGTAAAGCTGGCAAGTCGGTCAGCAATACAGAAGTCCTTGACTTCAGGAAAGCTAACTTTGACAAGCTCAAGAGGCTTGTCACTGAGGCCCTAAGGGACCACGACCCCAAGGGGAGGGGAGCTCAGGAAGAGTGGTTGCTCCTCAGGGGAGCAATCCTCGATGCACAAGCTAATGATATTCCTTCTCGGAGGAAAGGCAGCAAAAGGGCACAGCAGCCCCTTTGGCTCTCCAGGGAACTAGCGGACCTCCTACAGCTAAACAGAAAGGCCTACAAAGGATGGAGAACAGGATCTACCTCCAAGGAGGAATATTCCGCACTGGTCTGGTCCCGCAGAGAGCAAACCAGGAAAGCCAAGGCTGCAACTGAACTCCAACCAGCTTCGAGTATCAAGGACAATAAAAAGTCCTTTTTTAGATATGTGGGGAGCTGGAGGAAAAGCAAGGACAATATTGGACCCCTGCTAAACCAGATGGGACAACTGACAACCGATGCTCAGGAAACAGCCAACCTATTAAATGGGTACTTTGCGTCAGTCTTTCATCAGTCCCACAGGACGCCCCTGCCCACTACGGGATGGGGGCCTGGGAGAGGGAGGCCTGGGAGAGGGAGATTCCTTGCCCTCCATCAACACTGACCTTGTGAAGGATCACCTTGAGAGGCTGGACACCTTTGAATCAGCTGGCCCTGACAGTCTATACCCCAGGGTACTCAAGAAGCCG
>NW_005842894.1:66859-153653 GCF_000455745.1 Alligator sinensis
GGCCAATGTGGTGCCTATCTTCAAGAAGGGGAGGAAAGTGGACTCGGCAAACTACAGGCCCATCAGCCTGACCTCTGTCCTGGGGAAGGTCTTAGAAAAGATTATTAAAGAGGCCATTCTCAACAGACCGGCCGACCACCTTGGGAGGAAAAACCTGCAGCATCCTTATAGACTTGGCAGTGCTATGCTGGTTAGCACTATGGATGAAAGGGACTTGGAGGTCATGTTTGACCACAAGATGAATATGAGCCTTCAATGTGATGCTGCCAGTAAAGTGACCAAAATGCTGGCTTGCATCCATAGATGCTTCTCAAGCAAATCCCGGGACGTCCTTCTTCCGTTGTACTCGGCCTTGGTGAGGCCACAGCTGGAGTACTGCGTCCAGTTTTGGGCTCCTCAATTCAAAAAGGATGTGGAGAAGCTTGAGAGAGTCCAGAGAAAAGCCACGCGCATGATCAGAGGTCAGGGAAGCAGACCCTACGATGACAGGCTGAGAGCCCTGGGGCTCTTTAGCCTGGAAAACCGCAGGCTCAGGGGTGATCTGATGACCACCGATAAGTTTATCAGGGGTGTTCACCAGGATCTGGAGGAATGATTGTTCACCAGAGCACCCCAAGGGATGACAAGGTTGAACGGTTATAAACTCCAGCAAGACCTTTTCAGGCTGGACGTAAGGAAGAATTTCTTCACTGTCCGAGCCCCCAAGGTCTGGAATAGCCTGCCACCGGAGGTGGTTCATGCACCTACATTGAACACCTTCAAGAGAAATTTGGATGCTTATCTTGCTGGGATCCTATGACCCTGGCTGTCTTCCTGCCCCTTGGGCAAGGGGCTGGGCTTGCTGATCTTGCGAGGTCCCTTCCAGCCCTAATGTCTATGAAAGCTATAGAGAAGTGGGGCTGGAAGGAACCTCCAGATGCTATCCAGTCCAATCCCTGCCTGAGGAAAGATCATCCCTATCCAAACCATCCCATACAAATCTAAATGGTCTAAACTTTACATAAGACTACCCTTGACCTTGACACAACATAGACCTAACACCCCAACCTGCAACAGGTAAAGCAGGGAAACCACAGCAGCCAACATCCATGAAATGTTGTCAGTATACGCTCAAGAGATCCTGGGTACCCTGCTACAGAGGAAGACAAACCCCCCCACAGTCCATGCTGATCTGGCCATGGGATAAAATTCCTTACTCACCCCAGATATGGTGATCGGTATGACCCTGGGCAGAGGGGCAAGACCCTTCAGCCAGGAACCTCTGTCTTTGGTCCCAGGAAGAGTATTGGCACACCCCAGCCAAAGTCCCAGCCTTGGCTGTAGTCAACACCCAGTGCCTGAGGGGAGGTTTAAAAATACTCGGATACATGTAGCAGAAAGGGGTTGGGAGGGGGAGTGGAAACCAGCAAAGCCTAGAAGCATGAGAAATGTCCATGGTAGAACATAGACATAACTGTGCCTCGATCATCCCTGACCAGTGGCTGTCCAACCGCTTCTTGAACACCTGTAGTGATGGCAAGTCCACAGCTTCCCTAAGCAGTCTATTTCACTACCTTACTGTACTAACAGTGAATAAGCTTTTCCAGATCTGGCCATGGGGCATGATGAAGCAGCAGGATCCAGGTGGCCTGTGAGACTCCATGGCATGCTTCATAGAATTCAAAGCCAGACAGGAACCGTGGATCACTCAGTCTGAGCTCTCATACAGCACCAGCCACTACACTTCCTCCAAGGCCCCAGTAACTTGCACTAAGGTGAAGTATTATGTATCACAGACAGAGGGAAGGAAAGAATAGTGTGCCTTCAGTGCCTGAGGTCCCTGTAATGGCAGGGAAATTATTAGGTGTAGGACACCCTGATGATGCCACCCTGCATGCTGCAGGGGAAGGGGAAAACTCTCCCTCTGTGTCATCTTACCTGGGGGGAGATAGAATCATAGAAAATTAGGGTTGGAAGGGACCACAGGAGGTCATCTAGTCCAACCCCCTGCTCAAAGCAGGACCGTCCCCAACTAGATCATCGCAGCTGCCAAAGCTTTGTCTAGCCAGGCCTTAAAAACCTCCAAGGGTGGAGATTCCACAAACTCCCTGGGTAACCTGTTCCAGTGTTTTGCTACTCTCCTAGTGAGAAAATTCTTCCTAATATCTAACCTAAACTTCCACTGCTGTCTGAGTTGCTGTGTTGGTGCTGGCTATAGTGATTAGCTAGTGGCTGCTGTCTCTCACCCTGCACTCACCCCACAAGTTTCCAAACCCTCCAGGAGCCCTGTGGACCAGATGATATAACTCCCTAGGCCAGATCCAGCTCATGGGCCACCCAGTCCATGTTTGACACCCCTGTCTTAGATACATTTTTTATTTTTTTATTATCATTTTCAAATCTTTGTTTCGTGGGATGGCTTGTTGCCTGGCATAGTGTGTAGTGTATAATAATGGATTTTGGACTTCCAGTAGGTTGTCCTTGAAATTCCCAGTTTTCATTAACACTTTCCACTTTAAACTGATGTTCCCAGTCAGCAGCGCCAACACTGTTAGGTGTGCAAACACTTATACCTTATTCACAAGATAAACCCAGATTTCAAATAGGAATCCAGAGTGTCAAAAACATTCTGCCCCATTGTGGTCTTTCTGAGTTTTTTGCAGCAGAAAAGTTGCTTGCTCCTAGGAAAGACTTCAGTGCCCCTTCTTCCCAGGCAGCCCCAGCTGGGTTCCCCCAGGCCACTGCCTGCGCAGCCCCCTCCCCTACAGGGTCCCCCAGTGCCCCAACCCGATCCAATCCTCGCAACCCCTCCCCCCATAAAAATTAAATGTAAAAACTTAAATTAAACTTAATGATGTAAATTAAATTCTAATATGTAAATTAGATAATTTGCCAGTCTGCAGTATAAAAAGGTTGGGAACCCCTGGATTAAACTATCAAGGCCAGGAGGGGGACACTGATGTGTGTTTGGATGGGATGCTTTGGATAAGGATGATCCTACCGCAGGCAGGGTGTAGCTGCCGGGCCTCATACATCTTGCCTCGGGCTTCCTTGCCCTGAGTGCTCACCGGTGCTCGGCTCGCCGTCACAGGTGGCCTTCTGGGAGGTCTTTCCATGCGCTGCAGTCCGCCCTTTCTCGCCTGCCACGACTTGGATCTTTCAGTGGGTGGGACTTCGTGTAGCGCGGTTTACCCTCGTCAGGTACCTACGTCGTAGATGTCTTCTGCGAGGCTCCTCCTCCCCTGCACCTCACCCTTACCCAGCCCAGTGGATCTTGGCTGTTTCTGTGGGTGCTCGAATAATTCCCCAGATACACAACGAGCAAGCTCACTCCTCGCTCCCACTCCCTGCTGTCGCACCCTTAGCCCCTTCTAACCCAGGGAAACACAAGAAACTTTTAAAAACTCAACTAAAACACTGGGAGCCTAACGAGAGGTGTCACCCTGCCTCTATTAGACTTCCTAGTAGAGCCAGTAGCTTCTCTGCTCCCCTGCTTAACAACCGGGTCACACGCTCGTGGCTCAGTTCAGTAGCCCTCTCTTTCTATATCTGATTCCCGCCACTCCTTGCCCGGTATCTCCCAGGGCAACCCTCTCTCTGGGCCTTCCCTGGCCTGTAGCCCTCTCTCCAGGTCCTCCTTGGCCCAGAGCCCTCTCTCCGGGTCCTCCTTGGCCCGGAGCCCTCTCTCTGGGTCCTCTTCGGACCGCAGCCCTCTCTCTGGGTCTTCCTTGGTCTGCTGACCCCTCCGCGCCGCCGAGGCTCTTACCGGTCTCTCTTCCGACTCACCCACCTCTGTCGCGCTGTCCTCGGGCTTTGGTTCATCCCCGGGCTTCTTTACTTCTCTGTAGGGAGCACCGGCAGTCAGCTCCGGCGTTCCGCGCCTGCAACTGGCTCCGCCAGCCAGGCTCCCTCCCGGCAGCCACATGCGCACCCCGCTCCTCTCCGCCGCCGGCTCTTTTATCGCCGCCGGCCGGCGATTAGGAGTGACGTCACCCGCCAACCGCAGGTGACTTAAGGTGTTGTCCAGGCCGTGCGCGGGCTTCTCCGGCCGTCCCTGCTCTTCCTCGCATCCTGCGGTGAGTAAGTTATTTTTTTTCTTTTCTTTTCCCTCTGTTCCGCCCTCTGTCTCTGACTCTGGGACTCCCTCCATGAGCTCGGGAGTCTCACCGGTCTTTCTCCGCCTGTGACACAGGGTTTTGGACTAGGTCAGGGGCAGGCAGTTATTTTGGGTGGAGGGCCACTTACCGAGTTTTGGCAAGCTGTCAACGGCCGCATTTCCCTCTCCAGCACAGGGAAGCAGGAACAGCCCCACGGTCCCAGGCCAGAAGCCTCTGCTAGGCAGGGTCTTCTGGTTGGGGGGGCAGGGCTGGGCAGGCCTTGCTGCTGGGTCCTGCTGCTGGCTTCCCCTGGGTACTACTGCCCCTGGCTCCTGTCATCTTTGGCAGGCAGCCAGGATCAAATAAATATTAATTCCCTAAATTTTTTAGGGGCCCTGCAGGCCAGATAGAATGGCCTGGCAGGTCGCATCTGGCCCCGGGCCGTATTTTGCCCAACCGTGGACTAAGTGATAATAGGCTTGGTGTCATGGGAGGATAGATTGAAGGATAAAGGCACCCAGAAGGGCTGGAAGCTTCTTAGGGGTACAGTATTGGAAACTGTTCTGATGGACCAGACAACAACAAGAAACTGTTCTGATGGAAGGATAAGAAGAATGGCAAGAAACCAATGTAACTGCACAAGGAGATTCTAAAATGCCTCAAACGTAAAAGGAAAGCATACAGGCAGTGGTCACCAAGGACACATACCAGAAAATAGCAAGAACATCCCGGAACAAAATCTGGAAGACAAAGATAAAAAACGACCTGCCCCTGGCAAAGGAGGTTAAGGGCAACAAGAACAGGTTCTATATGTATGTTGGCCAGAAAAGAACAACCAAGGAAGCTGTGGGTCCTGTGCTAACAAGCTGGGAGAACTTTTAACCAAAGATACAAAGAAGGTGGAGATATTCAACATCTACTCAGTCTTCACAAAAAAAAATAAGTTGCAAGACACCTAATAGGGATTATCTGGATAGGAAGGGCAGAAGCTGAGGGCAGAGATAATAAAAGAGATGGTCAGAGCTTTTGTTGGGTGTGAATGAATTAAAGCCCGCCAGGCTGAATGAAATTCTTTCCAGGGTCCTGAAGAAACTGGAAGAGGAGATCTTGGAGTCTTTGGCCATTATCTTCATGAAGTTGTAGGAGACAGGACAGGTACCAGAAGACTGGAAAAGGGCCAACATAAGTGCCCCTCTTTAAAAAAGGCAAGGAGGACCTGGGGGCCTATGGATTGGTTAGCTTTACCTCAATACCTGGAAAGTTACTGGAACTTATCCTAAGGAAATGCATTTGCAAGGATCTGGAGGAGGAAAGGCTGATTGTAAGCAGCCAGTATGGATTTATGAAAAACAAATCATGTCATACAAACTTGCCCTCCTTTGACAAAGTAACTACTTGTGTGGATGAAGGGAATGCTGTGGATGTAATGTGTCTGGACTTCAGCAAGGCTTTTGACAAGATCCAGGTAACAAGGTGTATGGTTCAGGGACTGAAGTCCAGCTGCAGGGGATTAGAGAGGAGCCCTGGGTCAGCTGATAGGAATGATTGACTGGCCCTACCTATGGGAAGTTAAAAGATCCCAGGGAGGGTAGCAAAGGGAGGGAGGAGGCTAGTATGCTGAGGGACAAACACCAAGCCTGGGTTGCCTCTCTCCTGAGGTCTGAAGAAAGACCAGAGCTTTTGCTTTTGTTTGTTATTTGTCTGGTGTTTATGTTTCTGTGTCGTGTTTGTTGTGGAGACGAGCATTCCCCCTGCAAAATAAATGGACTGGAACTGAAAGCTTTATGAGCAAACTGGTTCCTGGATATGGATAAAGGAGTGACAACCTGCTACACTCCCTTCTCATAAACAAATTGGAAAAATGTGGACTGGATAAAACTACCTGGTGGATAGCAAGTGACTCAGTAGCTGCAAGCAAAGGGTAATTATTAACAGGCCCATGTCAGAATGGCAGGAGGTTTCACCTGGAGTCCCACAGGGGTATGTCCTCAGTCTGGTGCTGTTCAACCTGTTTATTATTTATTTGAATGTTGACATAGACAGTTTCCTGAGCAAGTTTGCAGATGACACAAAACTGGGAAGGATTGTAAACACATTGGAGAATGCGAGCATAAATCAGAAGGATCTTGACAGATTGGAAAGTTGGGCTAGAGCTAACAGAATGAAATTCAATGCAAATAAATGCAAAGTGCTACACTCAGGAGGAATAATTAAATACACAACTATAACATGGGTGGCACCTGGCTGGATGGCAGCTCTATAGAAAAGGCCTTGGGAGTCTTGGTAGGCCGTGGACTCAAATGACTCTGCAGTGTAATGCAGCCGTTCAAAAGGTGCATGCAGTTTTGGGCTGCATCAATAGAAGCATTAGGTGTAAGACATGGGAAGTGATAGTGCCTTTCTACTCGGCACTGGTTAGGCCTCATCTGGAATACTTTGTGCAGTTCTAGGCTCCACATTTTTAAAAGGATATGCAGAAGTTAGAGAGGGTCCAGAGGCAGGCAACAAAGATGATCAAGGACTTGGAAGGCAAGTCATATGAGGAGAGGCTGAAGAAGCTAGGCAGAAAAGGTGCTTAAGAGAAGACATGATAGCAGTCTTCAAACACTTGAAGGGTTGCCATAAAGAAGAGAAAAGGCACCTTTCTGCAGAAAGAAGGATGCAGACCAATGGCTGGAAGTTGCAGCAAAGTAAGTTTAGATTTGATATCCAGAATCACTTGTTCACTGTTAGAATCGTGAAGCAGTGGAATAGACTATCTAGGGAAGTTGTGGACTGTCCATCACTGGAGGTGTTCAAGAAGAGGTTGGGCAGCCACTGGTCATGGATGATCTATGCTAACTTTCTACCATGGGTATTTCCCATGCTTCTGGACTTTGCTGGTTTCTCCCACCCTGCTCCCCCTGCTTTTTCTGGTATATGTGTCAGGGTGTTTTTAAACCTCACCAAAGGCATTGGGCGTTGGCTACTGCCAAGACTGGGGACTTTAGCTGGGTGGTGCTGATTCTCTTTCTGGGAGCAAAGCAAGCGGTTCCTGGCTAGAGGATCAGACCAATTGCCATATTTGGGTCAGGAAGGAATTTTACCCCATGGTTAGATTGGCATATGGTCTGTGCAAATTTTTGCCTTCTTCTATAGTGGGGGCATGGTCCTCTACCTGGGACCTTCTGAGCATATATTGACAACATTTTATATAAGCAGGACATTGGTTGCTGTAGTTCTCTTGCTTTACCTGTGGCAGGTTACAGTGTTAAGACTGTACCGTGTCTTATGTAGAGTCCAGATTATAGTTTTATGGGTTGGTTTGGATGAGGATAATCCTGCCTCAGCAGAAGGCTCGACTGGGTGACCTCTGGAAGTTCCTTCCAGTACTATTTCTCTATGGCTCTGTGACAGGGGTGAGCAATTATTTTGAGTGGAGGGCCACTTACCAAGTTTTGGCAAGCTGTCGAGGGCCACATGGGTAGCCCTACCCTTTGGCAGGTGCCCTGCTCCTTGGTCACATCTTGTGACTGGAAGTCCTGCCCCTGGCCCCTGACCTTTACCACCAGAGCTCCCTCCCCTTGCCCCCGGAAATACTCCTTTCAGCAAGGGGTCTTGCAATCTTGGAACCAGAAAAATACCAAATTATATTCTAAAAAGTGAACGTCTAAAACATTAATTAATTTAATTTCAAAAAATAGTTTGTCCTGGTTTACATGTGTTTGTGTAGTGTACACAGAGGTGATTGTATAATAGCTTAAAATAAAGTCCTACTCTTGTATATTGCTGGGGGTTTAGGTTTGTGGGGGTATGTGGGGTGTGTGGGAGGGTGTGGGTATGTCTGTGGGGGTGGATAGGTGTGGGGGGGGGAGGTGGGGGGGGAGGGAGCATGTGGGTGCGGATATGTGGAGTGTGGGTGGGTATGGGGTTTGTGGGAAGCTATGTGGGGGGAGGGTGGCTGAGGTGTTGGGGTTTGCATGTATGGCATTGCGAGGGGGCATGTGGGTACATGTGTATGGTGGGGTGTGCATGTGGGATTCACCCTATGAACACACACACACACACACCCCCAGGGTACCGGCGCAGGCCCGTGCACCCTGGTCTGGCGATGCAGCCAGGAGCCACGTGGTTCTGGAGCAGTGCGGGGATGGGAAAGCAAGGAAATGGCTGGGGGTGGGGCAGGGCTGGGCTGTGGCATCCTGCTAATGGCTCCCCCTGGGTCCTACTGCTCCTGGCTCCTATCATCTTTGACAGGAGCCAGGGCCGGATAGATTGGCCTGGCGGGCTGGATACAGCCTATGGGCCATATTTTGCCCATCCTTGCTCTGTAACTCCATGTGTACTGCCGTGGCCTTTGTGCCCTAGAGAGGTCACTCCAGCTTCAGTTTCTCTTTCAAGCAAAAATTAAACATGGGAGGTAGCCGTTAGGAGTTATTAGTCCAGCTTGTTTGGTGAAGAGGGATGCTGGCTGTCAGCTGTCGCTTCCCTAAATCTGCACATCCTGCAGGCAGTACAATGCTGATCTGCCACAGTCTGCTTACTCCAATGGGTGCTTAGAGCCAAGCAAAAACTCAAAAAGCAGATTGCATCACTGCACCAGACAAAAAGAAAAAAAATCAATACTCCACATTTTAACATGAAATTTAGGACCACATGTACTGGCCTGACTGATGTTCTTGTGAATATCTCTGATGCTCTTAAGACAGCCATGATAGCTATAGAATAAACAAAGGTAAATATTAACATTGTAATGCTGCGAGAAACACGTCTGGCCTCAGATGGCTCCTTAAAAGAAAAATATTACACTTTCTTCTGGCAAGGAAAAGCTCCCAAAGATACATGTGAACATGGGGTAGGCTTTCCTGTTACAAACAACCTTCTCAAAATGATTGACAATTCATTGAATTTTCTGTCAAATCCAATGAGAGGGTTGTCACACTTTGCCTGTATACTTCAGAAGGCACAGTCACCTTAGTGATTGTCTACATTTCAACCCTACTCCCCTGCTGAGGTTAAAGACAAGGTTTATGAAGAACTGGCCAGTATTACTGGTAAGATTCCAAACATTGAGGACTTATCTCTTCAGTGCTGACGGTGAATCCTGGCCAATTTGCCTGGATTCACATAACATGGGAAGCATGAATGATAATGGGCAAAGGCTGTTGGAGCTCTGCTTCTGTTATAACTTGCGCATCACCAACTATTTCTATCAAATGAAGCCATGCCATAAGATATCATGGAGGTAGCCAGGATCTGGCCAGTTGGACCTTATCACCATTAGGCAGTCCAATCTCAGTAATGTTATCCTCACTTGTAGCTACCACAGTGCTGATTGCAACATTGATCACTCACTTTTGATCACTAAGACCAAACTGAAATCAAAGAAAATCTTCTACTCCAAGAAAAGTGGCTGCCACATATTAGCATCACCAATAAATCTGTTCATCTGAAAACATTGCAGTTAATGGAGATTCTCTGGAGGCTGCTTCAGACCAGCTTTTATGTGAGACAGCAGAAAAGAAGTGGGGAAGCTTAAAAAAAACCCAAACCCCTGTCACTCCTGACTATATTTAGCAAATGGGTCAGAAGAAACTGGGATTGGTTCAAGGCATGCTCACATGAATTGATTCCATTTATCCAGACCAAACGAACCGCTATGTTAAGTCACAAGAAGAATGTCTCAGACGTTGAAGGAACTGAGCAAAGCAAGGGGCGCTGTCCAATGTATCTCAGAACACTGTGCCAATGATTACTGGCTGTGACTGTGCAGGGAACTTCAGTCTATATTTAACACTGGAAAAAATCAAGGTGGCCAAATCAAGGTGGTCAACTGCAAAGAAGTCAGTACCATTAAAGGCAGCATCATGAGAAGTTATAAGAGACTGAAAGCAACAGATGGAGACAGGTAGAAAATTATCTTGGACTCATAGTAGCTAGGTTTCATAGTAGCTAGGGTCAGGAGGGACCTGAACAGATCATCTAGCCTGACCCCCAAAAAGATGACCCCCAGGGATCATCTTCCCTGGCTCTATTCAAGGGAAAGTGATGTCACTGAGACAGCTCTTAACTTTATTGAGAGTCTGTCTCTTTTTGAAGAGACTGATGATATTCCAACTGTTGAGGACCTAAGTAAAGCCATAGATAATCTGGCCAATGGCAAGGCCCCTGGAAAAGATGATGTTCCTGCAGAAGTGATCAAGTGCGGGAAACCTTTCCTCCTTCCCCACTTATATGAGCTTCTTACTCACTGCTGTACAGTAGGGACAGTGCCACAAGATATGCAAGATGCCGATATAATCACTGTACAAGAATAAAGGCAACCACAGCAATTGTAAGAACTATTATGGCATTTCTCTACTAAGCATTGTTGGAAAGATCATTGTTCAAGTGGTGCAGAGAAGACTTCAGATCCTTGCTGTCCATGTTTATCTCAAGTCACAGTAGACTCAGAGCTAGTAGGTTCACCATACATGTGATCTTCTCACTCCAACAAATCCAAGAAAAATATAGAAACAAAGGAGATCACTCTACATTGCCTTCATTAACCTGACCAAGGCCTTTGACCTTGTCAGCAGAAAAGGCCTCTTCAAATGATTGGAAAAGACTGGCTGTCTACTAAAAGTCCTCTGCATAATCCTCTCTTTCCATGATAGAATATGGGAAACAGTCAGCTATGATGAATCAAAATCTGAGTTTTGAAGCAGAGTTAGGCAGGGCTGTGTCCTTTCCCTAATCCTGTTCAAGATTTTTCTTCTCTCCTTCTGACCTACACTTTTGGGATGCCTGCAAATGAATTTACCTAGAGACATGCTCAAATGGAAAATTATGCAACCTCACATGCTTTAAAGTGCAGAAAGTTTTGATTCATGAGCTGCTGCTTGCTGATGATGCTGCACTGACAGCCCACACAAAGAAAGACCTTCAAAACCTCATCTGTTGCTTCGCTCAGGCCTGCCAAGAATTTAGTCTTGCAGCTAGTATCAAGAAGACCAATGTTATGGGCCAAAACACTGATTCACCACCAGTGATCAGAATAGGTCAAAATGTATTGGATGTTGAAACTAAATTTATATACCTCGGCTCCATTGTTGCCAACAACCTGTTATGTGATGCTGAACTGAATACCCATATTGGCAAAGCACCAGGTATCACGAGCATGCTGAGCAAACAAGCGTGGAAGAACAGCATACTAAAACTTTTAAGACCAAGGTCAAAGTATATCATGCTTGTGTCATCAAAACCCTTTTGTATGGCAGTGAATCATAGACCACAAACTGTACTCAAGAAAAGTGCCTCAACGGTTACCAGTTGTGCTGCTTTTGCTGTATTCTAGGAATTTCCTGTCTGGACAAAGTTGTTCATGCTGTGGTCATGGAATGTGTGAACATTCCAAGTATCTATTCTCTTCTCACCAGTGTTGACTCTGATGATTTGGTCATATGCAGAGAATGGACAATGGCTGCATACCCAAGAATCTCTGGTATTAAGAGCTCTTTACAGAAAGGGGACCACGTGGGTTTCCTTATCTCCAGTTCAAAGATGTTTGCAAGCCAAACAACTGGGAGAAGATTGCTGAGGATCAAAACCCTTGGAAACAATCTATTAGCATGGAATGAAGACTTTTGAGGAAAGAAACCTGAAAAACCCTTCACCACATTTAGGATTGTTTAATACAAATTTCAAGTGTGATAAGCAGGGATCCATTGTCTGCTGACCTGACCTGTTGTCTTGGGAGGCCTGCTGCTTTCCCAGAGCCTGGATCTAATAATAAAGGAACTAATAAGGCTTATCCAGCCCTCTGCCCTATAAACCTGAGCATATCAAAAGTGACTACAGGGCTCTGGGTGCAAGGGTGGAAAAGTCTAGGGCTCGGGTTGTGTTCTCATTGATCATTCCCATCAAGGGAAAGGGCCCAGACAAGACTAGGTGCATCCTCCAGATCAACACCTGGCTGTGCAGGTGATGTCACCAGCAGGGCTTGGACTTATTCGACCATGGAATATTCTTCCAAGAAGAAGGATTGCTGAGAGGAGATGGGATCCACCTGACAAAGAGAGGGAAGAGCATCTTCGGAGAGAGGCTCGCTAACCTAGTAAGGAGAGCTTTAAACTAGGTTTGCCAGGGAATGGAGACCAAATCCCTGAGGTAAGCAGGAGACCTGGGAGAAGATCAAGCAGGACAGAGCAACAGGGGAGGTGCTCTCATACTTCCTGAGAAATCAAGGCACTCAACTAGTTACCTCAGGTGCCTCCACACTCATTGCATGGAAACAAGCAGGAAGAATTGGAAGTCCTTGCACAGTCACAGAACTGTGACATGATTGAAATAACAGAGACTTGGTAGGAGTTCTCATGACTGGAGCACTGTAATGAATTGGTACAAACTGTTCAAGAAGGACAGGCAAAGGAGAAGAGGAGGAGGAGTTGCACTTTATGTAAAAGAGCCATATGATTGCTCAGAGCTCCAGTTTGAAGCTGGAGATGGGCCTGTTCAGAGTCTCTGGGTTAGGGTCAGAGGGAAGAGCACCAAGGGTGATATTATGTTGGGGGCCTGCTATAGACCATCAGACCAGGAGGAAGCGGTGGATGAGGCTTTTTTCAAACAGCTAGCAGAAGTTTCCCAATTACAGGCCCTGGTTCTCATGCGACACTTCAGTTACCCTGACATCTGCTGGGAGGGCAATACAGCAGTGCACTAGCAATCCAGGAAGTTTCTGGAGAGTGCTGGGGACAATTTTCTGGTGCAAGTCTGGAGTGGCCAACTAGGGGCCATGCTCTTCTTGATCTGCTGCTCACAAACAGGGATGAATTGGTAGGAATGTAGTAGGGGATGTAGCAACTTGGGCAGCAGTGACCACAAGATGATTGAGTTCAGGATCCTGAGGAAAGGAAGGATGGAGAGCAACAGAGTAAGGACCTTGGACTTCAGAAAAGCAGATTTTGACTCGCTCAGGGAACTCATGGGCAGGATCCCCTGGGAAGCCAGTCAGAAGGGTAGAGGAGTATAGGACAGCTGACTGTGCTCTAAAGAAACCTAACTGAGGGTGCAGGTACAAACTATCGTGATGCTTAGGAAGACTAGCAAGTATGGCAGATGGTCAGCTTGACTTAGCAGGGAACTCTTCAGTAAACTAAATCATAAAAAAACTAGCTTTTAAGAAGTGGAAACTTGGACAAATAACTAGGGAAGAATATAAGAGTATTGCTTGGGCATGCAGGGATGAAGTCAGGAAGGCCAAAGGACAATTGGAGTTGCAGCTAGCAAGGGACTTGAAGGGTAACAAGAAGGGTTTCTACAAGTGTTTCAGTAGCAAGAGGAGGATCAGGGAAAGTGCGGGTCCCTTACTGAATGGGGGAAGCAACCTTGTGACAGAGGATGCAGAAAATGCTGAAGTGCTCAATGCCTTTTTTTTCCTTAGTCTTCGCAGGCAAGGACAACTCCCAGAGTACTGCATCAGGCAGCACAGTTTGGGGAGGAAGTAAGCAGCCCTCAGTGCTGAAAGAACAGATTAGGGACTAGTAGAAAAGCTGAACGTGTACAAGTCCATCGGGCTGGATGGGATGCACCCAAGGGTGATGAGGGAGTTGGCTGATGTGATTGCAGAGCCATGTGATTGCAGGGCCACCTCTTTAAAAACTCATGGCGATCAGGAGAGGTGATGCAATAATTGGAAAAGAGCAAACATAGTGCCCATATTTAAGAAAGGGAAAAAGGAGGATCCAGGAAACTATAAACCAGTCACCTCAGTCCCTGGAAAAATCATACAGCAGATCCTCAAAGAATCCATTTTTAAGCACTTGGAGGTGAAAAAGGTGATTAGCAACAGTCAGCATGGATTCACCAAGGGCAAGTCATGCCTGGCCAACCTGATTGCCTTCTATGATGAGATGACTGGCTCTGTGGATGCTGGGAGACTGGTGGATGTGATATACCTTTATTTTAGCAAGGCTTTTGATATGGTCTCTGTGAAAAGAAAAACTTACCTCAGCTGAATGTGGAGCGAAGCCAGCAGGATGCTGCGCCAGAACCAGAACATGGTGAAAGTGAAACTGCAGCATCTCCATCCACTATGGAAAAAGGAAAAAACCCAGCAAAGTCAGGAGGAGCTGGAACTGGCTTCCACGTTGATGTGGGCATGCTTTATTGCAGCGTGCCAGGACCAATTTGCTTCCTGGACCCCTGAGGCCAGGATAAAAGGCCTGGTGGGGGAGCAAGAAGGGGAACCGGAAGTGAGGTTCCCGACTAGCCCAGAGGGGCCTGATTCAGAGTACGGTCCCTCTGCAGGGACATGGTGGCTGCATCAGGAAGGGGCTATCTCAAATAATCAGAGCCAGACAAGGCTCAATAACTTACCTAAAGAGACTGCATGGGTGTTGGGCGTCTACAACTGAAACTGGATCCCGCCACAATCAGATAGGGCGAGGACCAACGAACATCTGACCCACGGCGAGTATAAAACCCAAATAGGGAGTGGGATGCCGGGGGACAAAACAGCCCGGGACCTGGAAGGCAAGTTGTGGTAGGGAAGACTCAGGTCAAACAATGTCCCAATCCCACCGTCATAAGTTTAAAGGGCCAAGACACCAAAGTGCATGTGATACCAATTCTGGTAGCCCAGCAAATGACATCTTTGGTTGGCATTAGGCAGGGTGTATGGGAGGCAGAGCCCCAAGCAGGAAGGACAACCGGAACGACTGAAGGAAGGTACTAGGAGGGACAGGATAGACCATCTTCCTCCCAATTAAAATAATTTTCCAGCAGCAAAGACGTGGCAGGAGAGACCCCCTAGGAAACCAACCAAGGTCCAACCCATTAACAAGACTGTTTCTTCCCTAAAGCAACAGCAAAACCAGAAAAGACCCTATGGACTCGACACACAGGTGAACGGCATGGGAGACTACAAATTGGTGCATTGGTCAGGAAAGGCAGAAGAAGGGGTGACCCTGAAGGCCAACACCCAGATGGAAGAAAATCTAACACCCCAGATCAAATTGTTAGGTCAAACATTGCACACACTGACTAAAATATTAGAAGTCCAACAGCAGCAGGCGTTGCAACAACACGAATGGATGCAAAGGAATTGGATGACATTTTGAATGCATAGAGTGACCCATGAGGATGATGTCAAAGCTTACATTGAATCATTTGATCATACAGCTATACAAATGGGGCTGGATAGGCTGCAGTAGGCAAGCCAACTGGGATCCCTTGTTGTGTGCAAAGCACAAGCTGTGTACCTGACTGTCCTGAGGGAAGACGCCTACAATTATGAAAAAGTAAAGGTGGCAATATTACACCACCTGGAGTTCACACCTAAACATTATTGTAAACTATTCCGAGCTTGGAAAGGGAAGGAGCACCGTAAACCTAGGAATCTCATGCAACTTTTAAAGGACTTTCTGAACAAATGGGTAACCCCAGAGAAGGTAGATCGGACTGCACTGGCCGACCACATTTTATTTGAACAATTTGTAAAGGATTTGAATGATGGGACACAACTATGGGTACATCGACATTTACCCAGGATGGCTGAGGAGGCATTAAGAGTCACTGAGGCCTTCGCAACATCTGAAGTAGAGCATTCCAGAGAATAGGGCTATAAGAGTGCGGGAGCTGCCATTAAGAGGGAAGAGGAACCCCGGCAGGGACCATTCTGGTATTCTAGCCATGGAGTGATATGTTACTGATGTGGGAGAGCCAGTATGTGTCCAGGGAATGCACTATAGGCTCTCAAGAAAGGTGGAAGTAAGCAGGAGAAAGCACAGGGCTGAAAGAATGACCCAAAGTGAGTGAGCCCATTGAGGAGATGGATTGTAGCTTCGGGCACAGCGAAGAAATAACCATGTGGGAAGGAGCCATGATGATGGCCTTGGTAGCAGGTAAACCAATTCAGGCCACCCTAGATACAGGCTGTTCTCAAACCCTGGTCAGGGCTGAGATAGTACCCAAAAATGCCATCGACTGGTGTTGGCCTGTGAGGATGCACTGTATACATGGAGAAGCAGAACAGTACGAAAGAGGTTTTGTCAATGTAAGGATCACCAATCGCAAGGGCAAGATGTGAGTCACATTTGCACTGGAATTGGTTGATCAGATGATCATGGGGTGAGATTGGCCACCCTATATGAAGTTCTAGAGGAAGTTCAGAGAGATGAATTAAGACGGAAAGGCTGGCCTCAGGTTGAGGGTTGGATAGCTGAAGAACAGGCAATTTCTTCAGGAGAAGATGACTGGATAAGTCTTAGAATGGGCGCCAGGGGACCCCAATTCCAGACTGCACAAGGAAAAGACGAGGAATTCCAGATGATTCGGGAAGAGGAGGTGGGCCATATTGAAGATGTAGTCACCTGATCAGCACTTGATGTAAGTGACTCCCATTTTGAGATGCATAATGGCCTATTGTACAGGGCTAGAAAGTGCCCAGTCCGGGGTGAGTGGACCCAGCAGCTAATGGTGCCCCGTACCTTCCATGGTTGGGTGTGGGGATTGGCATGCACCAACCCCATGGAAGGCCATTTCAGGATAGATAAGATGCTCACCAAGATTGAGCAGTGTTTTTTTTGGCCAGGGATGAGAGAGGAAGTCACACGACGGTGTGAGGCCTGCCCAGAATATCAAAGGGTGGTGGGCACTGTGCACGCCATTGCAGGTGATGCCTCTTATTGATACTCCCTTTGATAGAATAGCGCTAGATATAGTGGGACCCCTGACGAAGAGCAGCACTGGATATCAGTATATACTAGTCATAGTAGATTACGATACACGTTACCCAGATGCAATACCTTTAAGGTTGGCAACAGCACCCTGAATTGCAGAGGAATTACTGAAGTGGATATCTTGAGTGGGAGTACTGAAAGAAATAATCATGGATCAAGCTCCAAATTTTATGTCCGGGCTTATTAAAGCCATGTGCCAAGTGTTGAAAATACAACAATTGCACGCGTCTGTTTATCATCCGCAGACCAATGGTCTGGTGGAACACCTAAATGGTATGATCAAATGCCTGTTGCTACGCTGTGTGCAAGAAGAACCCCAGAGATGGGATTTGATTCTGATACCCCTACTTTTTGCATTAAGGGGCACACCACAGACCTCCATGAAATTGTCCCCATGCGAGTTAATATATGGTCGTAAACCGTGGGGTTTGTTGCAAGGAATGAGAGAGGAATGGGAGAACACAGGCCAGCAAGAAGTTGGGGTGCAGCAACACCGGCAAGAGATGGTAGACCAACTTATAAAAGCTAGGCAGCTGGCCCAGGAAAACCTAGCAGAGGACCAACAGAGACAAAAACAACAGTATGACAAAAGGGCTCACATCCGAGACTTCCATGTAGGGGACAAAAGTCCTCGCGTTACTCCCTACAGCAGCAGACAAGTTATTGACACGTTGGCAGGGACCATTCGAGATAATACAACAAGCTGGTCCTGTAGATTTTGAAGTATACCGTCCAGGGCACCGGAAAGAGCAACAAATTTACCACATTAATCTGTTGAAAGCCTGGCAGGAACTCAAGGGCTGGATGCTGTGCCCAGAGGACCCACTGGAGGAACTAGGACCTGAGGTAGGAGACCAGCAAGAGAAAGTAGTCCAGAGCAGTGAAATAACGCAAGGACCAGGGCTTAATGAGGAACAACGTAAACATTTATGAATCCTTATAGAGGAATTTAACGATGTGTTTAATGAAAGGCATGGACAGGCCCGAGGGGTGACACACAAGATCAACATTCCAAGGAGGTCCATCGTCCAAGAAAGATGGAGGCCCATTCCTCATCAGTTACAGGAAAGAGTACATCAGGAAATATTAAGATGTTGGCACAAAGGGCTGTTGTACCTTCATGCAGTTCATGGCAAAGCCTCATGATAATAGTACCCAAAACTGATGGGTCCCTCCAAATATGTATAGACTTCAGGAAAATGAATGAAATTGCCAGATTTGATGCATTTCCTATGCCGCATGTGGAGGAACTTCTGGAGAGGATAGGCCAAGTTCATATTTCTACAACTGATCTATCAAAAAGGTATTGGCAAATACCTATGGCTGGTAAGGACCAACAGAAAACCGCCTTTGGTACACCCTGGTCCTTATTTGAATTTACGAGGATGCCATTCAGCCTTCATGGAGCTGCAGCGACGTTTCAGCAACTCATGGACCACATCCTCACCCCACATACAATGTATGCCACCTCTTATATCAACAACATCATTATATACTCACAATCCTGGGGACAACATCTGTGACACATGAAAGAGGTGCTACGAGAATTTTGCTGGGTAGGGATGATGGTCAACCCCAATAGTGCTCACTAGGAATGCAATAAACCAATTACCTAGGATTTAGAGTTGGACAGGGAGTCATATGTCCACTGACCAGTAAGATAGAGACAATAGAAAATGATTTACCACCCCAGACCAAGCAGCAGATGAGATCTCTCCTGGGGCTGGCTAACTATTATAGGAGATTTATTCCCCATTTCACAGAAAAAGCAGCAACATTAATGGATGCAATAAGGGGGAAGGTACAGGGTTCAATACAGTGGACTCCCCAAATGAAGAAAGCTTTTCAGGATATCAAAAGGGCCCTGTGTAATGATGTGGTAGTTGTAACGCCTGATTTCTCTAAGATTTTTATCTTGAAGACGGATGCTTCCAAGACTGCCGTAGGCGCAGTGTTGTCTCAGGACCAAGAAGGCGTGGAGCGACCAATTGCCTTTGCTAGTAAAACATTAAACTCTGCCGAGACCAAGTATTTTACTATTGAGAGGGAGTGCCTAGCGATAAAATGGACCATAACTACTTCAGATATTATTTAATGGGGTGAGAATTTAAATTAGTCACGGATCATGCCCCTTTACATTGGCTAAATAAGTTCAGGCATGATAACGTGGGAATTATGTGTTGGGCATTATCTCTACAACCTTTTTAATTTAGTGTCAGTTATAGACCGGGAGCGACCAATGAAGTTGTGGATTTTTTATCAAGGTGTAATAACAGCGAGATGGCAGTGCCAGATCAGTGCAGGACCCGTCTCAAGATTACTGATGATCAGGATCCAAAAGCTGTTGTGCCACAAGGCAACTTAAGTGGGGGGATATGTGAAAAGAAAGACTTACCTCAGCTGAATGCAGAGTGAAGCCAGTGGGACACCACGCTGGAACCAGAACACGATGAAAGTGAAACTGTGGCATCCCCGACCACTGTGGTAAAAGGAAAAAAGGGAAAAAAATGGCAGTCAGGAGGAGCCAGGACTGGCTCCCACGTCAGCATGGGCACGCTTTATAGCAGTGTGCCAGGACCAATTTGCTGCCCGGATCCCTGAGGCCAGGATAAAAAGTCCGGTGGGGGAACAAGAAGGGAAACCGGAAGTGAGGTTCCCAACCGGCCTGGAGGGGCCAGATTCAGACCACAGTCCTACTGCAGGGATGTGGTGGCTGTGTCAGGAAGGGGCTTTCTCAAATAATCGGAACCAGACAAGGCTCAATAACTTACCTGAAGAGACTCTGTGGGTGTTGGACATCTACGACTGAGACTGGTTCCTGGCAGGACTAGATAGGGTGAGGACCACCGAACATCTGACCCACAGTGAGTATAAAACCTGAATAGGGAGCAGGACGCCAGGGGACAAGACAGCCCAGAACCTGGCAGACAAATAAGGCAAGGTATGGTAGGGAACACTCAGGCCAAACAATGTCCTGATCCCACCGTCATAAGTTTAAAGGTCCAAGACACCAAAGTGCACGTGATACCAACTCTGGTGGTCCAGGAAACAACATCTTTGGTTGGCGTTAGGCAGGGTGTAGGGGAGGTGGTGCCCCAAACAGGAAGGACAACCAGGATGACTGAAGGAAGGTACCAGGAGGGATGGGATAGGCCATCTTCCTTCTAATTACAAAAGTTTTCCAGCAGAGACGTGGCAGATGAGACCCCCTGGGAAACCAAGCAAGGTCCAACCCATTAACAAGCCTGTTTCATCCCTAAACTATGGCAAAACCAGAAAAGACCTTACGAACTCGACACACAGGTGAATGGCACAGGAGACTACAGTCTCCCACAACATTCTCCCAGGCATGCTAAGGAAGTATGGGCTGGATGTATGGACTGTAAAAAAATGGCTGGAGCATTGGGAATAGAGAGTAGTAATCAATGGCTCTATGTCTATTGGCCAGCTGGTATCAGGTGGAGTGCCCCAGGAGTCCATTGTCTTCATCTGTGACCTGGAAGATGGCATAGAGTTCCCCCTCCTCCAGTCTGTAGATGGCACCAAGCTGGGGAGAGTAGTATATACACTGGAGGGTAGATTTAGGATTCAGAGTGACCTACATAAATTGGTGGGCTTTTGGTTGTACCAAGGTTCTTTGAGTGGCTTCTTTGAGTAGCTTCTCTCATTCCTTGGAGTGTCAGAACAGCAGAGACTCCCTATGCCTAAAGGAAGGTAATTGTGCCTGAAAGCTTGCTAAGAACTTTTTTCATACTATTCAGTCGATCTAATAAAAGATATCACATCTAATCAAAGTACCTTGCCTGCTTAGATAAATTGCAGGATTAGGCCAAAAGGAATATCATGAGGTACAACAAGGACAAGTGTGAAGTCCTGCACTTAGAACAGAACAATTCCATGCACTGGTATAGGCTGGGCTGAGTGGCTGGGCAGCAGCTTTACAGAAAAGGACCGGGGGGTTACAGTGGACAGTAAGCTAAATATGAGCCAGCAGTGTGTCCTTGTTGCCAAGAAGGCTAACAGCACACTGGGCTACATTGTGTGTTGCCACTAGGTCAAGGGAAGTGACTTTTCCCCTCTATTTACCACTGATGAGGCCTCATGTGGAGTACTGTGTTCAGTTTTTTGGGGCCCCCACTACAGAAAGGAGATAGACAAATTGGAGAGAGTCCGGCAGAGGACAACAAAAATGGTGAGGGGTCTGCGAGACATGACTTATGAGGAAAGTCTGAGGGAACTGAGCTTATGTAGTCTAGAGAAGGGGAGACTGAGAGGGGACTTTATAGCAGCCTTGAACTACCTGAAGGGGTGTTCAAAAGTGGATGGAGCTAGTCTGTTCTCAGTGATGGCAGATGACAGAACAAGGAGAAATTGTCTCATGTTGCAGCAAGGGAAGTTAAGGTTAGATATCAGGAAGAATTTTCTCACTAAGAGGGCAGTAAAACACTGGAACAGGTTACCCAGAGAGGTGGTGGAATCTTTGTCCTTGAAGGTTTTTAAGACCTGGCTAGGGCAAGACAAAGCATTGGCTGGGATGATCTAGTTGGGGATGATCCTGCTTTGAGCCGGAGGCTGGACTATATGACCTCCTGAGGTCCCTTTCAACCCTAACTTTCTATGATTCTATGATTTGGATTTTCTACTTCCTGCAGAAAAACAGATTTTCCCTTTTAAAGGAGAAAATCACAGATTTTCCCCTTTGAAGAAGAAAAACATGGATTTTCCCTTTTGAAGCAGAGTTCCAGTCTGCTAGAGCTGCTTGCAAAAGGACAGGAACCTCTAAGCCAGAGGTGGGCAAAATACGGCCCACAGGTCATATCCAGCCTGCCAGGCCATTCTGTCTGGCCCACGGGGCCCCTAAAAATTTTAGAAAATGTATATTTATCTGCTCCAGGCTGCCTGTCAAAGATGACAGGAGCCAGGGGCAATAGGGCCCAGGGGAAGCCGGCAGGACTCACCAGCAAGGCCAGCCTGGTCCTGCCCTGCCCCCAGCCCCCTACCACCCCCTGCCTCCCCCACAACCAAAAGTCTCTGCCTGCTGCAGCATCACTGCTTCCCTGTCTGCCAGCCACCTGATACAGCACCACGTAGCTCCTGGCTGCATCACCAGAGCAGGGGGCCCACACTGGTCCCCCAGGGCGAGGAGCAGGAGGGGTGTGTGTATGTGTGTGTGTGTGTGTGTGTATGTGTGTGCTTGCATGCGTCCCTGCAATGAGGGAGGGGGAGAGAGAGACAGAGAAAATAATGAGGGAGGGAGAGACTGAGAGACTCTGTGTGTGGGGGGGGGTGGGGGTGTCATAAGGTGAGTCACACGCGCACACCCTACCATACATATGCACCCACACCCCCCTTGCATTGCCATACATGCAGACCCCTACACCCACACCCCTTGCACATCCTCCCCACATGCACATCTCCCCACAAACCCCATACTCACCTACACCCCACATATCCACACACACACACCCATATGCTCCCACACCCACACCCTCCCTCACAATGTGACTCATTTTCCCCCCTGTGGATTTTGGGGTAAGTAGGGCTATTGGGGTCTGGGGCCTGGAGTTGGAGGACAGCTAGGGCCCCCCTCTGGCAGGGCTGAGAGAGCCCTATGGGTTCAGTAAGGGTCACACATCTGGGCAGAGGGCCTGTGGGGAGAGCTGGAAGGGAAGGCAGGGAGCAGGGCAGAGGTGTGGGGTGCGAGGCTGGAGGAACAGGGAGAGGTTTGTGGGCACTCTCAGGCCAGTATGGGAAAACCTGGGCAGCACCCTCGCCCCATCGTGCCCTGCTTGGGGTTAGGTATGAGCAGGCAGGGTCTCTTACATGAGTGGAGGAGGAGGCAGTGGTGGTGGCTGCGGTGCTGTAGGTCCGGGGACACTGAGGCTTGCAGGGTGCTGGTGCTATAGCACCCAGTGATCACCCTGTCCCATTCTGTGAGACAGAGCTTGGGCAGGTATGGGCTGCCTTGTTCCCAGCCATGCTGCCTCATCCTGCTGTGGCTTGTCCCAGCTTGAGCTGGGGGCACTGTCCGGCCAGGATGACAGTGGCAGCAGTGGCTCAGTGCAGGAGGGAAGAACCACGTGCACTGTGCCCCTGCCTGCCTGGCTGGGCACCTTCAGGGTAGGGTTGGGGGCTGAGGCTGGGGTTGGGGATGCTGCTCAGTCAAGGCAGTGCCTGGAGTCAGGGCACTTGGGACAAATGTTGACCATCCATGCTGGCAGCCACCGCCCACTACTGATTGCACTACCACACCACATCCCAGCAATCTGGCCTGGCCTGCTGCTGGTGGCTCTGCCAGGGCTAGTGCTGGAGGTGGTGGCTGGAGGCACACTGCATGGCGGGGCAGAGGGAGAGGAGGGGAAGAGCAGTGTGGTTGACCCAAATGCCGCCCTCCCCCACATGGGGCCCCACCAGCCTCAGCTGCCCTGGTGGAGCACAGCCCCTGCGTGCCCAACCACCAGATGGGATAGGATATGCCAGTGGGAGCCATAGCCACGTGGGCAGCTGCTGCCCTGTGCCTACATCAACACTGGAACATGCAGTCCTGGCTGGGGGAGCTCCTGATCCCAGGAGCCACTCAGTGGGGTGTGATGGGCCAGGATGGATAATAGGCAAGGGGAGAGATTGATGTGGCATTTGGGTCTGTGTGTATGTGTATGATGGGCTAGGAGTGGCAACGAGGGGGATGTATGTGAGAGAGAGTGATGGATTTGGGGGCAGTGCTCCAGGTAGAAGCTGCTGCCTGAGCCAGGCCTGGAGCCCTCCTGCCCCCCTAGAGCAGCCTGTGAAGAGGGAGACCGGCCTGGAGGGGGAAGGGTCTTGCCCAGCCAAACGTAGGCTGAGCCCAGTCCCTGAGCCCCAGTCAAGGGATTCCCAGGAAGGACTTGGGGACAGCTGGTGCCTGGGCATAGGTGCAGGGGACATAACAGCAGGGGCTGGCACTGCTCAGAACCACAAAGGAGCAAGGGGGACAGCTGAAGCTGGACCTATGGTCTGGTGCAGCAGCAGGAACTGCTCCCAGGAGGGAATGTGGCAGGGGCTGTGGGTTGGAAGTGAGGGGCATCGGCAGGGCTTGGTTTGGGGTGGGGGGTGGAGGCTGTGCCTTGGGAGCGAGGGACAATGGCATGGGCAGGGGCAGGGCACAAGCAGGTCAGGGCTGCTCAGCGCCACAAAACAGGGTGGTGGGAGCATTCTGGTGAGTGAAGGGGGCAGGATCATTGGTGATAAGTGCAGAAGGGACTGTCATTCAAGAATTGGGGTCTACAGCCACACTCTCAGATGTTTAACAAGCTGATGCTTCACTCAGCCGAATTCTACTGTGTTGCTAGACAGACAATTGCCTATCAATGGGCAGATACCTATGGAGTGCTCACCCTAGTTCCTGGTGAGATCAGCCTCCGTCTCTAATTTGATCTAGTTGGAACTTTAATTTTCAAGGTACTTAATGGGACAGGCCTGATTGAGAGCAGAGGCGGCCCATGTGGACATGCCTTAGGTGAGGGCTTTATCCATTAGGGACACAGCTATTTGCACCCTGTCTAGGCACAAGAAGACTCAGTATTCATCCTTCTGGCACTGCCTTTCTGAATTTAATACTGAGGAGCTGCAGGAGGCCTGGATTTTCATTTCATTGCAGAATAAAATAGAGGACTTGAATCACAGACCTGAGAGGGCAGAAAGCTGCTCCCATCAGCCAGTGTGCCAAAGCCCCGGGGCTGCTCTCAGGCTCTTGCCTTGGTACCTACACCCTTGGTTTGGGAGTGCTGCGAATGGGGCACAGGCCTCAAATTTGGATTTGCAATCCCTGTCAGTAGCAGGTGATATCTGCATGCTGCCTCCTCTGGTCCTGCCTGTTCCAGGCCAAATATTGCCCCCCACTCTACTGTATTATTTGTCTAAAGCCACCTGTAAAATCTCTTATTAGACATGGTCTCCAGATAATCTCCTGCCCAGTGGAGGTGGGGTCAAGGAGATGAGGCTGCCTGCTAGATTATTTACCAGCCTCTGTGCTGAGGGCCTTGTTCCCAGAAGAGTCTCTAAGGTGGGGCACTCTCCACCTGACTAGCTGCACTGCATACATGCTGTTGGGCTGCCAAGGGCTTCAGTCTGCAGCCCCTTCTCCTGAGACCAACAGCATCACCTCTGCTGCCTGCCCAGCCTCTGCCAACTGCACATAATCCCCTGGAGCCCAGTTAGCAAGATGCCTGGGCCCTGTGCCAACCAGGGCTTCTGTTTCATAGGAGAGAACTTTTCTTTTTTAATTGCTCTTTTTGATGTATCTATCAAAGACAAGCCAGCCAAGGAAAACCCAAGTAAGGAGGAGCAGCAGGCAGGGCTCAGCACTACAGGAGAGTGATGGAGAGACCAGAGCTGCCTGCACTGTGGAATAACAGCAAAGCAAGGCAGGACCACAAGGGCACTGGGTAGGCCTTGAGAAAGCTGGTGGCAGAGTGCTAAGTACTCAGCCCCTACTTCGGTGGCTGCTCTGTAGCTGTTTGAGGACAGGGGAGCCATGTAGTCCTTGTGTGCCTTGCTATTGTCCTCCACCCCCACTGCCTGTACACTCATTTTGTGTTCAATGAGACTATTATTCAACATCATTTCTCACTGTGTCAGAGCACCTCCTGCCCTTTCCTTCATGTACATGAGATCAATGGCATTGATCCCCCATCAAATTGGCACCAGCACCTGGCTTCCATAGAAATGCAGCAGCACAAGCCTATGCGTTAATCAGACAGACCCCATTCACTGAAGTGTCTGTCATGGGAGGGTTCAAATCCCTAGAGCAAAGCACAGGCTCCTAGTTACTCTTTAGAGAAGGCCAGAAGCTACTGGGTAGTGTATGTGCAATACGGAGCAGCCCTTAGTGATTTAGAGTAAATCAATAGACACTGAAGTAGAAGAGAAATCAATCCACTGGCAGCTCAATGCCTGCAAGTCTTTCCATTTTTCCTTGGGCTTTGATGCCCCATCTCAGACTCAGTGGCCGCATGCATTTTGCAGCACCTCAGAGGCTGTTGAGGCACTGCAAAATGTACCCTGCACATGTAATTTGGTTTTCTGTGCTGCCCGTTTGCAGTGCAGAGCCAAATTTAGATACTGAGAAATTCCAGTATAAAGAAAAAGCGCACGGAAGAAAAACAAGGCAGTGCACATGGCAGCAGCACATGGTGCCCAAAACCAGAGCCTAGGTGGCCAGAGCCACACTCTGCATGCACCCAGATTGCCACCACTGGAGCCCTGGGAGGCACCCAGACACCCAGGTAAGGCTGCTGAGGCCAGCCCAGGTGCTGGCCCCAGCCTCCCTGTCCTACCAAAGGCATTTTTCCCTGCGCAAACTCCATGTGCAGGAGCATGTGTTGGTGCAAAAAGCAGCAGTATGCCCTTACTCATGGGGATGTGGCCAGTGACTCCCCTGTGGAACTGGGCCTAGACTGCCCTGAATTCTGACTATCAGCTATAGCCAGTATAGCAAAACAGTTCTCTGCTTTCAGGAAGAGCCTTATGTGTTGAACCTTAGCTGTGATTCGAACACCCCGTTTTTAGTTTAATAACACTTTTGGGTTCCTTTGTTTTGTTGGTGCAGGCAGGAAAGGTGCATGCTGACACTCCTGCTGCCTGCAGTTGCCAGACATACATCTTCAGATAACCAATTAATTCTTGCCTTCAACTGAGTATTTAATTACAAGTTACTAAGCAAGCTGATTGATAGGAGTTTCATTAGCCAGGACTGGTCTGTAGGAAAAGCAAATTGCAAGCCATCATGCAGAGGCTTTTAAGATGATGTAAAGATCAATTAACAGAAAAAGACAACAGCAGAAAGCAAAGCTCAAACAGCTTAAGTGCCTCCAGTGCCTTCCTACAGGACTTGACTGCATCACAGTCTAGAAAGGCCAACTTGTCCATCACTCTGTCTTTCTCATTCTGCTCCTCCCTTTCCATTTGGTGCCTGGTAGCAGTTATCTTGATGATATTGAAGCCAGGATCCCTGGAATACTCCTATTCCCAGCTGCCCACTTAATCAACCTGCTACTCTCCTAAAGATGGCAGATGAGAGGCAGTAGACCAAGCTGCTGGCACTTCAGTAAGTAAATGGTGGATGCCCAGGAGGGTATTGAATAGGGGATAGATCACTCTAAAGCTGTCTGGTTCGATGCTCTCCCTGTATAGCATCCATTTCTGCCACTATCAGAGACAGAATACTGGATGAGATGGACCATTGGTCTGACTCAATATGGCACTTCTTATGTTCTTATGACTGAGCTGCTTTTTACCCAGTGTGATTACAAAATGGTAGGGACTTAGTATTTTCCCTAGGCCACAGGTGGTAGGATCAATAAGTCGGGGGTCTGAGCCACTGCTCATGCTGAACTCTTGGTAGACTGATTTTGATGGATGCAATATGGCAGATTGGGTCTGAAGCCAGGAATCTCCATGGCTCTGAAGGGTCAGATACTGCACCCTCATCAGAAGGGTACAAATTTAGCAGAGTTCCACATGAGACTCAGCCATTCCACATGGCTGTCTGCTCAGAGCAGCTCACACAGCCTGCCCTTGAGCAGGGAGGAATCCCTCACTGGTTCTCTTCTTTCTTTTGTCTTAAGTGATGTCAGATCATATCCCACCAATTATCTGCCGAGGGCCGATCAATCAGACATTTGCTGTCGACTCAACCGCCCAGCTGCAGTGCTACGTGACTGGAAATCCTGTGCCTAGCATACAGTGGCTGAAAGATGGGCAAAAGGTTGTGGGCAGCGATCCCAGAGTCAGCTTGCTGGACAACGGAACTCTGCAAATCACAAACCTGCAGGTAGGCATAGTTCTCCAAGGCGCCGCCCTGCTCTGCCTGCCCCCTGCCCAGGGCAGACTTCACCAGAAAGCTGCAGAGCACGACAGAGCAAAGCAGTTGAATAAAGGGCAAGGGCTATGGGTGTGGATGGGGCACTAGTCGCCTCTCATCAGGAGGCCTCTGCTGAGCCTTCAGAGGTGGGCAAAAAAAGGTCTGAGAATTAAATTCAGCCCACCAAGGAATTATGCCTAGCTTGTGCCAGGCCTCTTGGTCCTGCCCAGCCCAAGTACAGAGGGAAGCCCAGGCCATGGTGCATACAGCCATTGTGGGAGGAAGAAAGCTGTGGGGCAAGTGGAGAGCAACCAGGCCTGACCCTCTGGCCCCAGCCCAGCCCCCCTCCATGCTGTGCCTGCAGGCCCTGCTTGCAGCTACTATGACACAGCTGTGCTCTCCCCATACTTTTCTATGAGCACCTGGCAATGAGAAGAAGGTGAAGTGGCATCGTGGAAGCACTTCTGGAAGCAGGCCGAGCTAATGCAAAAAATGGCATTCACGCTGTGGTGGTCCAACCCCTAGTGAGCCCTGGTGAACACAGCTGTTTCCAGGAACAGCCCATGGGTTGGACTGTATCCAGATTAGGAACCAAATTGTGCTTCCAATGCTCACTCAGTTCGAAACCAATATTCCTAATATAATACAGACCCCAAAGGGAGGAGAGTGTAAGGGAAGTTGTCTGATGCCTTCAGGTTAAGGGCTGTGGAGAGGACAGACACAGGAGATCAGCACAGAGGAGGATATGATGTAGAGAATGGGGGCTGCAAGCTTCTAGGGGATACAGATGAAGGAGGAAGGGAAGCCACTGTGGATTGGGGTCACTGGCAGGAGGAGAGTCGTGATGGAGCAGGAAGAGCAAGTTGTGCCCCAAAATAAACACCTCCATGTGGACTTAGAGTGAGCAAATGGTCTGTTCATTGTATAGTTCCCAAGATTCAGTCCTGAGTAACTGAATTCCTGAGCCTGGTGTCTGCTTAGTCACCGATTCACTAATTTATCAGTTACTGGGCGAAACAATAGTCTAATTCCCTGAGTAGGAACAGGAAAGGGATCTATACACATCCCTGCAGCCTCCTCATGTAAAAGGCCAGGTTGCTCTACATCTCTAGAAAAGACATAACAGCTGAGAGCAGAGTAGAGCTTTGAAAAGCCCATACACCTGCGGCCTGCCCACACATCAGCCCACACAGCCTGCCCACAGTTGGCCCCAGGGGGTTAAACCCCCAGCGCTGCCTGTCTTCTTATCCCACGCTTCTGCCAAATCTGGGCCTTTCCTAGCCCTGGCATCCCTGGCTCATCACCGCACCATTGTCAGAGTAGACTTGCCAAGTATGCAGGGGGGACTCCCACAATTCTGTTCTCAGTCTCCTCTCTAGCAGGGCCCTCCAGCTGGCTTTGGCTGTTGGTGGCATTTCCTCTGAGCAGGGAACTGGAAAAGCATTCATGCCTGGGCTAGCTTCTACTTTCACAGACACCCCCAAAATAGGCTGCTGGCTGCAAGGACCCAAAATGAGTCCACAAAGGGCTTTGCATTGACTTAAAATGATCCTGAGCACATCTACACATTCATTAATGCGCTGTAGTTACAGTGTATTAAGTTTCGTAGTTGCATAACCAAGTACTAAATCAATGCACAGTAACTAGTGCTACTGCGCAGTAGTGCCAGCACACAGGTTTTTGCAGACACTAATTATACAGTAGCCTAATATTACTGCTTAGTAGTTTATTAGCACAGGTTTTATCCAGGACACTACTGCGCAGTGTTATTAGGCAACTGCGCAGTTAGCAACTCATGTAGACACATCCCCTGTCACTTTAAATGTCACATCACTACTGTGTGGACAGAATACAGCACAGGTAATACCAAGAAAATCTGAGGAATGTAGGCATACAGATTTATCCAGTTGGCTCCCTCTAGCTAGCATGTCTCAGGCAGATGTCACTGAGCAAAGAGCTGGCTAAGACTGACTTTATATGTTTTTCCCATTCCCCCTTAACATCTAAAAAAATTTACAAAGTGCCTGGGGAGATGTCTTCCCTGCAACAGGTACCATAGCCCTGAGGGTTGCTAGTGCTCAGGATATTTCAGCGCTCTTGAAATCCGATTCTTCCCTTCTGTTCTGCTAGTACCTGCTGGCTAGCAGATATGAAGACATCAGTTGGTATATTCCTAGTATCACTTAACCCCTCAGTTTCCCCACTGTGTGGTTTTGGTGTTACATGCTCTGGCAGTGATGATCTTTGCAGCAAGATGCCCTATGCTGTAGGGAATGGGGATCTGGATTACAGATGCGCACAGCCATGCACACACAGATGTACATACACACTCCCATTCCCCTTGATTCTCAGGCCATGGAACAGCTGGGACAAAGAAGCTACTTTATTGGACAAGGAAGGCACCTGGTTTTATGCCTTTCTGTATCCCCCTCACTGCTCTGCCCTGCCACAGAGCTGACAGCCTGGGATCCTGTGCCTACAGCTCTGACCTCCATCCAGTGTGAACTCCAGTGGCATCAGTGCTGGGGTCTAGTGGGCACCCAGATACAGGGGGAGGGCTGTCCACCGGAGCTCTTCCCTCACTCTGTGCTGCCTCAGAGCTGCTTGTCACAGTCTGAGGAAGCTGTTGCTGTTTCATTTTATGGGTGTAGGTAGAGGTGACAGTGGCTTGGGTATCAAAGGGCAGGGATACAAGGGGTTCCCATCCAGTTATTATATCCATAGGCACCTGTAGTCATGCCAGTGTAGAAATCTCCCCTCCATCTTCCCCCTACAAAACATTAACCCTGCTTCATCCAGGGTCAGGGTTAAGGTAATGTCACTCACTTGTAGCTACCAGTTCCTGTCACAGCATAGGAAGTGGTGCAGGCTTCCTAACAGCAGCTCCCCTCCCTTTTTAAAGCAGCTAAAATCTCCATTTGCCCATGTACTTTGTTTGGTAGTGCCTTTCCCAACCTGCAGATGTAACTGCAGTTAACCCATGCTGCAGGCTGCAAGGGCTCCATGTGGGACACTGGCTCTGTGAAATTCTCCAAAAGAGATGCCAGGGAGGGGGAGTGAGGTCTGCCCACCCTGAGCTAGAACTTTCTTCCTCACCAAGAGCGGTGGCAGTGATCCCCCTTTCCCTGTGCAAGCCAGTGGTGGGGGCAGCATGGGGCTCACTCACCTTCAACAGCTGTACAAACCCAAGTTGCCATGGAGACTTTTTCTATCTGTGAAGTGTGACCTTTTAGCACAGGTTTGGTTACATGGTGTTTCCCTGCACCGACGTGCTTATTCCAGGGGCTTTCTTCAGGTTAGCACAAATTCATATTTCGGCAGCACAGAACAAACTAAAAAAAGGCCCCTTTATACTGAGAGTAAGTTCATGGGTGTGTGTGAGGGGATAGCCCAATATAAATCTAGTCTTAATTTAAATTTATGACTTAGATTATACCAAAAAGATAGTTCTAAAGGAGCTTTCTCCTCATTGCAAAAATAGGGATAATTAGCAGCTGTTAAAAACAAACTAACAAGAACCCCAGATGCTCCTAACCCAAACATTGCTGGAAGAGGCAAAGGCATGCTGCAGATGAGTTAATTCACATACTTTGGCAGTATGTGCAAGCACTGGGGACATCCAGAAGGAAATAAGGTCATGGACTGGCAAGATAGCAGCCGTATTCAGCAGCCTCAGTATGATCTGGTCATCAAAAATCAATGATTTACAGAGGAAGTTACACATCTTCAACTCCAATGTTATTTCACACACACATGAAAGTTGGAAACCCACCCAGAGTACAGAGAGATATCTGGCTCCAGAAGTGAACAACTTGGGAAAATGTAACGGATCAAGTACAATGATTTTATATCACACATTTGTCAGGGAGCTCTGTTTCCCCCCTCCCAACACTATACAGGAAATGATGGAAATATCTGGGACAGGAGATACGATTGATGCCAGTGCCTCCCCCTGGCAGACATAGTATTGACCAGCTACAGGAACTCGAGGAACAGGTTTCCCATTTAACAGCACTCAGAGAGAGGAAATGAAGAGCTGCCCAGGACAGAGAGGGGTGACAGAGCTTCACTGGGCAGCATCCGATGGAGGGAAGAAGGTTATTGAGTCTGACCTTCCAAATATCACAAGCCACTACATTTCACCCAATACCCTACAGTAAGTTGACAACTGCTATACTCCCAATTCAGCCAAGGACAAAGGACATGTGGGGACCAAAGGAAACACTTCAAGGACTCCCTCAAGGTGAACAGTAAGAAGTGTGGTATTGACACCGCAAATTGGGAAAAACTAGTTCAGGAGAGGCAATGCCTTGTGAGAGAAGGCACATCTTACTCTGAGGAGAACCATCTTTCCTGGAAGCGGAAAAATGACAGAAATGGAAGGAAAGGAACAAGACTGAGAAATCTGTGGTCTGACCTTCCCGTTAACCACCACCTGTGGCATTTGCCATAAAGTCTGTGGCTTTAGGATCAGCCTTCTTAGCCATCAGTGGACTCATTTACATCCCTTTACTTGACTATGGGAGTGATCGTCCTTGACCGTAAAGGATCACTGAGAACAACGACAAGTTGAAAGATTTTAGTTAGACCATGTATTTCAGTCCTCAAAGACCCAGCCATGCCACAGTGACTAGGAACTGATTAAAGGAGAACTACCCAGGTGGTTCCAGCAGGTGAATAATGCCCCATGTGGCAGAGAAAGCCAAAATGTCTCAAGATTTCTGCAACCTAGTCTGGATGAAAATCTGGACCCTAAGCATGTAAGGAAGAGGACATCATGGCACATATGCCCAACCTGCTTTCTAGCCTGTCTTCAACCATAGCCACTCTCTCCTGTTTTAGAGGAGGGCAGGAAAAGAAAAACAAAAGTCAAATTCTGCTCTGGGAGAAGTAATTCCTTCCCTACCCTCCCTATGATCATGTGAAGCCCTGAAACATGAGATTAGATTAAAATGATAGCCTTAATATAGAACTGTGAGTGTATCGAACCTGTGAAGGAAGAGGGAAGGGAAAAGGGAACTCAGATCTACAAGTTCAGAGGTCAGGGAAGACTTGCACTGCCTTCTAGCCTGACACACAGCTCTTGTACTCACAAGCTAAGGAACTTCTCACAAAAGCTGAATTAAAGCAGGTCCCTTAGGAAGGTATCCAGTCTCACCTTGCAGAGTCCACATGAGACTGGGTCCTTGCCTCCCCAGGGAGCCAGCTCAGGGTTGATTTGCCCTCACGGCTAGTAATGGCATTTTACTTTGAAGTTGAACAAGTGCCATTTGCCAGTACTGGCACAGCCCACCACAGCCCTGGGGGTTTGAGCCCTGGAGTGGTGCACCTGGGCAGAGCTGGCGGAGCTTGAGCCTTGATGGCAGAATGAACTGGGGCACAGGAAGTTGAATTATGTGTACACATGTGTGTTAAGCACTCAGTAAGATGCTGAAAGTGTGTGCATGCCTGTGGGTCCATGATACCCATACATGTGGGTCCATGATACCCATCATTTTTAAAGAGCACATTTGGGGGTGCCTGCAGAAGGGAGAGAGAGACCCTGGGGCCAGGGGAATGGGAGTTTTTGGGGTAGCAGAGGGGCTCAAAGCCAAGGCAGAGCAAGCTGATATCTAGTGAAGTCTGAACACTAACGGGCTAGGGCAGTTTCCAGAGTAACCTGAAATGACCCGCGAGCATCACTAATGTTACCCACAGACATGTCAACTCCTGTTACAGCTGCAGTCTTGCTGCATCCTCTCACCCCGATGTGTTTAACCACCTGTTGCTTCTGGGCTGGGAAAGAGCCCCAGCATGCCAGGACAGTTAGCCCTGAGAACAGGGAGCTGGAGCTCCTGTCCCTCCTAGGAGCAGACCAGTGTCTGTCTGTTGCCGTCTGAGGTGGATGGCAGGGCTGGGAACAGTGTGAGACAGTGGCAGTGATGGGACAGGTTTCTGGCAGCCCTGCTACAGGGCTGCAGGTGGCATGGTGCTGCCCATGGGGCTGGCAGGTTTGTGTTGGGGATGCAGGCCATAGAGATTCAGTATGGTTTCTTCCCCCTTGCCCAAAGGCAGGCGGGCACACTGGGGATGCTGCAGCATCAGCCGCAGTGCTGAGGTAAAGGGGAGGTTATTCATAAATTACTTAACAAAACACAGAGCTCACGCTAAATATTTGTTTAAAAATTGATGGTATGACTCAGTGAAGAGAGAATTATTTCACATGTGTTTTGTGCCTCTGTTGTGTCAGAGTCAGGAGGTTAATGCATCTGCTGGATCCCGGTGTGCCTAATAGCATCATTTGATAGCAGTTGTGGCTCTTTGCCCAGGAAAAAATTAGGGCTGTCAGACAGATTAGAGGCTGTGTGAGTTAATGGTCCCCAAGGACAGGCACCGCAGCAGGCCGTGGTGATTCATGGGAAAAATGGGGCAGCTCCTGAGATACAGGACAGAGCCCACCTGACAGGCATGTTAGTGATCCCTCAGTTTCCCCAGCACAGGAGAGAGTGCCCTGCCCTCTCCCTTGCAACTTGTTTCCTGCCTTCACCTCCCCAGGCTCACACCCTAGAGAAAGGAGCCACTCCTAGACAATCACCTGCCCTTTGCCCTACTTTGCTGGCAGCTGCACTCAGAGGAGCTTGATCCTGGGTATCTGGACTTCAGAAAGGAGTCCAGGAGAGCTGGTTGTATTTTAAAGAAACCATACTGAGGGTGAAGGAGCAAACCATCCTGATCTGTGGGAAGAATAGCAAATATGGTAGGCCACCAGCTTGGCTTAGCAAAGAACTCTTCAGTGAGCTTAAACACAAAAAGGAAGCTCTCAAGAAGTGGAAGCTTGGACAGATGACTAGGGAAGAACAATAGAATATTGCTCGGGCATGTAGGAATGAAATCAGGAAGGTCAAAGTGCAATTGGAGTTGCAGCTAGCAAGCGAAGTGAATGATAACAAGGTTTTCTACAAGCACGTTAGCAACAAGAGGAATGTCAGGGAATGTGTGGGTCCCCTACTGAATGGGAGAGGCAGCCTAGTGACAGATGATGAGGAAAAGGCTAAAGCACTCAATGCCTTTTTTATCTCGGTCTTCACAGGCAAGGTCAGCTCCCAGACAACAGCATTGGGCAGCATAGTTTGGGGAGGAGGTGAGCAGCCCTCACAGGTACTGTTTAGAAAAGCTGGACATGTACAAGCCCATGGGGGTGGGATGAAATGCATCTGAGGGTGCTGAGGGAGTTCGCTGATGTGATTGTAGAGAAGCTGGCCATTATCCTTGAAAACTTGTGGCCATGAACGTCACATGTCCCCGGAGGCCGAGGTGGCAAGCAACCATCTATAGGCGGCAGTGTCGGCGGCGGGGGCATGGTGGCGGCGAGCAGGGAGCTCCCGCAGACAACCACAGCGGTGTCGGTAGTGGGGGGGTGGTGGGCAACCACCTGCAGTCACCGCTGACAGCATTGGCGGCAGCCAGCAGCAATCAGGGACTGCCTGCAAACTGGCAGTGGCTGGGGTGAAGGCTGGCAAGCGGTGACCGCCCGCAAGTGCCACGAGCAATGTCGGTGGCACTTTTTGTAGATGGTGCACCACCAAGCTCAGGGGGTGCACATGCTGTACCCCTTACTCAACGCCAGTGCTTGTGGTAACTGGGGGAGGTCACGGATGATAGGAAAAAGGCAAATATATTGCCCATCTTTAAGAAAAGGAAGAAGGAGAATCCAGGGAACTATAGACCAGTCAGCCTCATCTCAGTTCCCCAAAAAATCATAAAGCAAGTCCTTAAGGAATCCATTTCTAAGCACTTGGAGGAGAGGAATGTGATCAGGAAGAAGTCAACATGGATTCACCTAAGGCAAGTCATGCCTGATCAACCTGATTGCCTTCTATGGTAACTGGCTCTGTGGATGTGGAGAAAGCAGTGGATGTGATATACCTTGATTTTAGTAAGTCTTTTGATAAGGTCTCCCGCAGTGTTCTTGCAAGCAAGCTGGGGAAATATGGGTTGGATGAATAGACTATAAGATAAAAAGTTTCCTGGATAGGCTTAACAAGTAGTGATCAATGGTTCAAGGTCTAGTTGGCAGCCAGTATCAAGTGGAGTGCTCTAGGGGTCAGTTTTGGGGCTGGATTAATTCAATATCTTCATTAACAATCTGGGGGATGGGATGGAGCGCACCCTCAGCAAGTTTGCAGATGACACCAAGCTGGGGGAAGTAGTAGATATGCTGGAGGGTAGGGCTAGGATTCAGAATGACCTAGACAAATTGGAGGACTAGGCCAAAAGAAACCTCAAGAGGTTCAACAAGGACAAGTGCAAAGTCCTGCACTGAGGACGGAACAATCCCATGCACCAGTACAGGCTGAGGGCTCACTGGCTACGCAGTGGCTCTGCAGGATGATCTAGTTTGGGATGGTCCTGCTCTGAGAAGTGGGGTTGGCTAAATGACCTCATGAGGTCCCTTCCAACCCTAATTTTCTATGATTCTAATACCCCCCTGACCCTCAGGATATGGGTCACACCCATGAAGCACTGCCCCATCTCTCTCTCAACCTTACAGGGTTGCCAACCCTCCAGGATTGCCCTGGAGTCTCCAGGAATTAGATATGATCTCCAGGAGACTGCTGAGAGTCACCTGGGAGATAAATGATAGGGCATTCATTAACATAAATATTAAATGTTGAATCCAATTTATACAGTAGTCCAGTGGGTTTTTTAAAATGCAATAGTAATGTACATTTGCCTTCCTGAGTACAGTGCAGTAGATCAGTCATTAATGCGATTACATCATGTGATAGATAACATGGTTAGTCCTTATGCCCTTGCCTCTCCCCAGCTCTGCAGCCCTTACTGTGCCACCTCAGAGCAGGAGATGTTTGAACAGTGCAGCAAAGCAGTGTGTTCTGTCCCCAGGCATCAGGGACCCCGAGTGCCATCCCAGGGTGTGTGGTGTTGGGTATCACAGCAGTGGGCAATCAGCCCTGGACTTTGACTGTGCAGACCGGCACGTCCTGTGCTCCACAGGCTGGACTGCTTGGCTGTGTGTGTCCAGTCCTGGCCTCCCCAGCAAGCAGGCGCTCTCGACCACTCAGCTAGAGAAGCCCCTTGACACTGACGTGACATTTATAATCATTGGGGTTTTGGTGGGTTCCCACAAAACTGTCATGTTCTTCAGGAGAAAGGTAGCAGCTACAGCTTGGTGATAGTTTCACTTCAGCATTGGCTGTTCCCTGCACTCACTCGTATCCCACCCCAGGGAGCTGCAGCCCCAAGCTTGCCCTGCCCTGCCCAGCCCTTGCTGGCTAGCACAGCTGACTCAGACTGTGTACCTCTCTTCAGCCCATACGTACCGGCTGCCTGACAAACTGAACTCCCAGTCCTCCTCGCTCCCCAGGCTGTTGGATCTTCTCTGTAAGCTAAAGAAGCCCCTCTGGCCCCTATTCCTGGCAGCAGTATGCTGGGGGACAAGCAGGCTGTTCTGCCCAGTAGTGCCCAGGTACACACCACCTAGGGCAGGTGTCCTCCTAGCACTGCCTCTGGCAGGATCAGACTCCTTGCTGCACTGGTGGGGGAGGGCTGCTGCTGTCTTCCATGGAAAAGTGCCACTAGTTGCCTCACAGCTTGCTAGACACCCAGCACCCCACAGGTGCCTGGTGATCACATGATGGGTAAAGCTGATGTCTGTCAAACAGGCCAGCCCCAGGCCAGGCTTGCACCAAGACCCTGCTGTATTTGGGGGATCCCTGCATTCCTGTAAGGCCCCTATCCTCTGCTCTGGCAGTAGGAATGAGCAAAGACAGGGTTTGTGGTTATGGTGCCTGCCACCCCCAAGCTAGCCCCCCAGGATGGCAGTGGCAGACATGCTGCTCACTTGTTCCCCTTGTGGCTTGCAGGTAGCAGACTCGGGGCTGTACAGCTGTGTCGCTACCAGCTCGACTGGGGAGACAACGTGGAGCGGGGCCCTGGTGGTGCAAGGTCAGTCCCGGATCATTTCAGCTGTGGATATGAAGTGCAGCAGTGGCTCGACATGGGCATGGTAATGTTGTCTGGGTGCCATGGGGGCAAAGAGCAGACACACACTCAGGAGCAGCTCTGGAGGCAGCTTGGGGCAGTGGCAGAACCCCCGCATTTGTTTGGCAGCAGCTCTGTCTCTAGGCAATCATTGCTGACAGGCTTTCAGGTTTGTGCCAGGCAGGGGCTCTCACATGGAGGGTGCAGTAACCTGGCTGCCCATGGCTGTTTACTGCCTCATGCCCTGCAGGATGCAGACTGGTCCTGCCTGGATCCTTCCTGCACACAGACCACTGCGTGGTGGAGGCAGTGCTGGCTGTGCTTTGTGTGCTGCATTCCTTCCTGGGAGGGCCTAGGGCAGCCTGGCAGCATGGAGCCAAGCATCCTTCAGGGACATTTTGTAGTGGTGTTCATGGCAGGTGTGGGCCCATCCTCTGGGTAGAGCTCCAGAAGCCGGGTTAGTGCGCCAGTGCTGCCTGGGACTGTACTGCTGGGTTGAGGGACCAGAAGGCTAAGATCTTTCATCACAAATAAGTGTGGCACTTCCCTCACCAGGTCCTCCGGGCTCTTGACTTTCTCTGCAAAGGGCCAAGTAAGGCCAGCCACAGTGGAAGCCCTGAGCAATCCTGCAGTCACTCCCTAAGTAGTGCTCCCTGGGCTGGTTGTGGAGCAGAATCCTGAGCAATTAACAGCTCTGGACCCTAGGCAGGACTGTCTGGCTCTCCCTGCCTTGCCCCTTGCAGGTCACTCCTGCTTATTTAATCCTTCCTTCCCTAGAGAATGGGGCTGACCTCCATGTGCAGCTGCCAGAGCCAAACCTTCTGCCTGGGCCCCCAGCTGTCCCACTTGTTACCGATGTCACCAAGAACAGTGTGACCCTGGTCTGGAAGCCAAGCCCCCAGAGCGGGGGAGCTGCAGTCACTTCATACATCATTGAAGCATTCAGGTAATGCCTTGCACCCTGCCTCTGAGTACCCATTTTCTCTGAGCATGAATGCTAGCCAGGGAAGGCTTAAAGCAGGGAGATCAGCAGGGAGCCTGTGTACTGCTTTGGAGTGCATACCCAGTAAGGAACCACCTCACAGTTGGAGGCTGCCCCACACCCAAGGCCCTGTGCACAGAGCAGCTGGTGTCAGGGCTGGACTTGCTCTCTGCTGGAATGGACAGAGCAGCCAAGCAGATGGAGTTCTGGATCTTGGGCTCTGAGCTTCCTTCCACCACTGGGGACAGTCACTCAGGCAAGACATATAAGGGTTATTTTTCAAAGGCAGCCATTAATTTAGGGGGTGTTTGGTTTTGGGCCCAGCCTGAGTCCTCATGGGTATGAGTCCTTATGGGTCCTGAGGGACCTGAACCTGTTCAGCCTCGGCAAGAGGAGGCTGAGGGGGGACCTGGTGGCTGCCTACAAACTCATCAGGGGAGATCATCAGCAAATAGGAAGAGCCCTTTTCTCCCCAGCACCGCCTGGGGTGATGAGGAACAATGGTAATAAGCTGATGGAGAACAGGTTTAGGTTAGAGATCGGGAGGCAATATTTTACACTTAGGGTGTCCAGAATCTGGAACCAACTTCCCAGGGAAGTGGTCCTCGCCCCTACCTTGGGCAAATTCAAGAGGAGGTTGGACGATCACCTGTCTGGGGTCTTGTGAACCCAGCATTCATTCCTGCCTGTGGCAGGGGGTCAGGCTAGATGATCTGTTTAGGTCCTTCCTGACCCTAGCTACTATGAAACTACTATGAAACTATCATCACTGGCAGGAAAAGTTGAGCCCCCAGGGTTGTATCTGTGTATCTTGGAGAAACCACTCCAGTATATGAGATACAAAGTTTGGGGACCACCAGGGAAAAATCTCAGGGCCTCCTTCCCTTTGCCTGTTACCCCACCTGACACAAAGCAGGATCAATACTGAAGTGACTATGAATCAGGGGCTGACCCCAGTAACAGGCAAGGTCATGAGTTGCAGTTTCCATGGCAACATTATCATAATCATTGTGCATATATAGAGCATATATATGCAGGGCCCCTATCCCCTGCTCTGGCAGTAGGAATGAGCAAAGGCAGGGTTTGTAGCATCTATAGAGCATTTCAAGGGACATCACTGCAATCTTCCCTATAGATATGAACTGTATGGAAGAAACTGGGTCTTCTGGGACTCAGCCACAGGGCAAAACCTACAGATAGATTTGTGCACAGATACACACCTGCCTCTTGCCATGCTGTAGGGATGGATTCCTCAGCCCATCTTTCTCTGCAGCAATTACCAGCAGTTCCTTTCTAAAAACAGCTTCTCCCTATGGGCTTGGAGAAGCATAGCTGTGTGTGTCCCTGGCTCTACGTAGCAGGTCTCCCTGCAAGGCAGGTGTTTGTGCTCTCCTATTCCTGCCCATGATGCCCAAAATGGTGTGGCACCCAGACCCTCATTCCCCTACCGCCATGGCAGATTGCTGGGCAGGAGCAAATGCTTACTCCCACCCAGCTTCTAGCTCAGAGCAGCATCTGCTCTGGAGTTTGCTGAGGTTGATGGAGGCAAGCGGGGAGGGTGCCTAGCAATGAAGGATTTTGGCAGCTCTACATCAGGGCATGGCTGTAAGTCAGTGGCTAGGCTGGCCATTCAAGCCTGACTGGGTCACACGGCACACAGGCTGCTACACACCTAGGGATGCAAGGGATTGGGGCGAGGGGGAATATGCCACCTACTGGACCTGCATGCTGTGAGCAGCCTAACACTCCTACTCTTATCAGTTGGAAGAAAATGAGTTCTGTACCAGGGGTCTGGCAGCTCCTCGAGGGTGGTTACTTACCCTGGGGGAGGGTCTGAGGTTTCACTGTGGGGCAGCAGGTATGGACACTGCTTTCAGCACCCACTAGCTAGAGGTAAGACACTGCTGCCAGGCAGGAAGAAAACAGAACTCCTGGGCAGAAAGGCAGCTGGATTCCACCTTTGCACTGGGATAGCAGCTCTAGAGCCACTTTGGAGCAGACCCTCTTTCCTCTGCTGAGTGCCACAGAGCTCTGCTGGTCCCTCTGGAGCTATGACATCCTCCTGGGAGTTCCTCGGCCCATGGAGAATCCACTTCTCGTAGAAGGTCCCAGGGCTCTGCACACCAGAAGGGCTGTACAGACCTCCCTCTGCTGTGTCACTGTCCTGGCGAGCCCCTGCTGTGGCACTCCCCATGCCAAGCCCATGAAAGGCCAGGCCCCTGCCCCGTCATCCCTATTCACAGCACCAGGGAAGGGAGCAGAAGGCCTGGCCACAATCAGCCCTTCATCTCACTTGCTGCAGCCAGTCTGCAGGCAGCACCTGGCAGACCGTGGCAGACAACGTGAAGGTGGAAAAGCACACAGTGAGTGGCCTGGACCCCAACACCATCTACCTCTTCCTCATCCGGGCTGTCAACTCCTATGGGCTGAGTGACCCTAGTCCCGTCTCAGAACCAGTGCGCACCCAAGGTGAGGTTATCCAAGTGCCGGCCAGGCAGGGCCAGAAGCTCTCAGACTGCCTTAGATGAGGGGCATCTTGGGGTGGGGGAGGGGGAAGGCGGAGGAGGATGGGAGCGACCTGAGTAGGCCACGTCCTGGCAAAAGGAGAGCAGATTCAACCCAGGCATTAGAGCCTTGTTTCCACATCTGCCATGGACAGAGAGAGCCAGGCACAGCTTGGGGATTGAGGTCCAGAGGCTGGATGGTCCCCTGCGCTTCTCTTGTTAACAGCTGTGCTGGGATTTTGGAACCCGGTATGAGGGGCAGGCTGAGCCATGCCCTATGGCTGGCAGTTGAGCTCTGTGCCAGGTCTCTTTTGGCTTCTCTGTAAAATGGATTCAGCCCCCGCAGGCCCCCCGCCCCTGGTGGTCCCAGCAGGGCTGTCTCACCTGCTGCATGTGCCCTCATGACTGGCTTTGCTTGGTAGATGTCAGCCCCACCCGGCAGGGTGTGGATCACCGGCAGGTGCAACGCGAGCTCGGGGAAGTTGTGGTGCAGCTCCAAGAACCCATCATTCTCACCTCAACCACCATCCAAGTGACCTGGACTGTGAGTGTTGCATGCCTCTGCCAGCATGCAGCAGTGATGAGGGAGAGGCAATACAAAGGGTAGGGGTTGGCACAAGACAGTGCAGAGAGCAGGGACAGGGTCCACGTGGAAGGTGCATTGTGGGTAGGTAGCCAGCAGGGCTCTGCAGAGAGGGCCCAGAGAGAGGCAGCATGGGTGGTTGTGTAGCAGGGAGCAGGTCAGTGCAGAGATGGGAGTTGCAAAGGGTGTGGGGGTAGGGTCAGCGTAAGGGATACAGTAGTGATGATGGGATGCAGAGGATAAGCAATGCAGGATTGGGGGTATGAAGGGGAAAGGGCCATAAGGCAATGTGGGAAGTGGATAGTGGTATGGGGCAGCAGTGTGGAGGGCACAAGGCCAAGACCTGCCCTGGATCTGCGGTGGCAGGGGCAAGACAGTGGACACATGTACATCTCCCTGACCTGTGGCCTGCTCCAGGACCACATGCAAACATCCCCAGTGCCGAGTCACACGAGTTTCCTCCCCACTCCCCAGGTGGATCGCCAGGCCCAGTTCATCCAGGGCTATCGGGTGTTGTACCGCCTGCGAGGTGGTGCCTGGCTGGCACAGGATGTGCAGGCGCCTGCTGAGCGCAGTGCTGTGCTGGAGGAGCTGCACAAGGGCCAGGAGTATGAGCTCAAGATCCGGCCATACTTTGATGAGTTCCAGGGCATGGACAGTGAGGTGCTGACAGTGCACATGCCTGAGGAAGGTCAGTGCTGCTTAGCATAAGGATGGCCTCACCCCCACCTGCTTCCTGCTCAGTGCTTGGGGCTTGCTGTAGGACATGGGGATCTTGGGCTGGGCTCATGTTCAGGAACAGGAATGGCCCTGGTCCTGCTCTGACACCCTCCAGCTGTGGAGGGATAAACGGATCCTGTCGCCAAGCACCTGGGGACCTCTTCTGTATGTGGGGACAAGGTGGGGAGGACAAGGCTGGAGGTGTCAAGGCATGTACCAGCCTCTTACCAGCTTCCCCTATGGGTTGCTCTTTCGTTGTGCCTCCTCAACCGTGCTCCTCCCCATAGCAGTAGGTGTTGGCCATGATTGAGCCAGTGCCCCTGGCTTGGTTTGGGCTGCCTGGCAGTGCCAACTGCCTGGAGGAACCATGGGGCTGGGCTGGGTGGGGTCAGCAGAGGCTATAGTGTAGGGCCTGGTTGGGACAGAGTGTGTGGGCCTGCTCTAAGCTGGCAGGCTGTCTTTGAGCAGAGCTCACTTTCCAGCTGTTATCCAGATAACACTGTGGTCCTTCAGAACTGCAGCCTAGGGATCAGCTGGAGAAGGGTCAGGGTCAGGGATATGGATAGGGAAGCCAGCTTGCCTTGTTAATGGTTCAACCAGCCCCCTGCATGATGTGGGCATTGCAGGAGCCCATAGGGGCTGAGGAGCCTGGGTTAGGCTCTCCCAGTGCAGGACTCTTGGTGTCCCATGGCTCAGGTGGTCCTGTTGGTACCAGAGCTGGGCCTGGCCTCTGACAGGGGCATGACTTTGTGGGTAGTTTCCCAGATAGCTTTTGGCAATAACCCCTCTTTCCTTCATCCTGCCCAGCCCCCAGCGCCCCGCCTCAGGCAGTTACCGTGGTAACGCTGGGGACCAGCAACAGCACAAGCATCAGTGTGTCATGGGAGCCACCCCCTGTAGGAGACCAGAATGGGATCATCCAGGATTACCGGGTGAGTAGGGTCAAGGGTGATGGGCCAGTGCTTGTAACAGGCCTCAACAAGGCCACCACACCTGGCACAGGTATTGCCTAAAAGTTTTGCTCCGGTAATGCTGAGCATCTGGAGCCCCCACCGTCCCCTGAGCCTTGGCTAATTCAGCCTTCTCCCTCTGGCAGATCTGGTGTCTGGGGAATGAAAGCCGCTTCCACATCAACAAGAGCGTGGATGGCACGGTGCTCTCAACAGTGCTGCAGGGGCTGGTCCCTGGTATACTCTACCGCACCGAGGTGGCGGCTGCCACCAGTGCCGGGGTAGGCGTGAGGAGCACACCTGTCACCATCCAGATCAGTGAGTCCAGGTGCTCTGCAGGGCAAGAAGGGGAAGGACAGCTCCCTCCTGCCCAGGTGGCCTGCAAGCCTGACGGGATGGGTTCTGTGTGTGACAGTGCCCCACGGTATCATAGAGGTGCCTGCTTGGAGCCACTGTGGTGGTCCACAGCTTCATGATGGAGCTTGCCAGGCTGCTGGTGGGACAGGAAGGGGAAGATCAAGCTCTGGTGTCTCAGGGCCATAGTTGGGCTCAGGGGGAGACTGACTGAGAGGGCCAAGGCAAGAGGGTGACATGGCTCCTTGGGCTCTGAAGTGGATACAGCAGGGCCATTGGCCATGAAGTGTGGACGGGACAACAGTGCTAAGTGCTGCAGCAGTAACAGCCCTTGCACTCAGAGCCAGTCTTCCGGATCCCAGTGCCTCAGCATTGGGTCAGACCCATAGTCCCTTGGGAGCAGACAGATTCTGCCCTCACTCGCATGTCTCTGCTGCCCCTCCCCACCAGACCCTTTCCTGGAGCAGGACTCGGTGCCCGTTGGCAGTGGGGAGAACATGAGCCTGGCAGAGCAGATCACAGATGTGGTGAAACAGCCGGCCTTCATCGCAGGCATCGGTGGTGCCTGCTGGGTCATCCTGATGTGCTTTAGCATCTGGATCTATTGCCGTCGAAAGAAGAGGAAGGAACTGAGCCACTACACAGGTAGAAGCTGTGCTGCATGGGGCAGCATCCATTGTGGCAAGCTTGGGGCACTGGCTGTTCCAAGGGGACCTGAGTATGTCGGATTCTGCCCAGGAGACAGCAGGGCAGCTGTGAGCATGGCAGCTTCTCTGTGCAGAGGCAGTACAGAGGTTCAGCGTCTGTGCTCCCCCCATGCTCATGGTGTCCCATATACAGGGGAGACACTGGAGAGCAGCATGGGTCTCTGAGATGGGGTGTCCTTGGGAGGGCCCCTGGCACTAGGCAGCATGAACTGTGCCAGAGGCAGCACCAGGCCACAAAGCTCTCACCCAGACCCAGTGAGAGTAGCACCCCTACAGTAGTAACTACCACCCCACTGCACTCCACACAGCACCAAACTTCAGGGGGGACTCCAGGGTGGCCTGTGAGCAGTACTGTGCTTCACTCCCATGACTGCCCTGCACTGCCCTGTGCCTGGTGCCTGCTCCACACCCCATCCCTGCTGCTGCCTGTGCTCACCACTCCCCACCAACTGGTGGTACCAACTGGCTTATTGTCTCCTTCCTCTCTTGCAGCCTCCTTTGCCTACACACCAGCAGGTATGTCCCTTCTCTCTTCCCAGCACCCCTGAGCTGGAGCCTGCCCCCCACCCCTCATCATGTGTCTCTGTCTCTTACAGTCTCCTTCCCACACACAGAGGGACTGACCTGTGGCAATGGCAGGTGAGTGCAGAACGGCCTGTCCCACCAGTGCTGCTGGGGAGAATCCTGGCCATGCTGTGTCCTCCAGCAGCAGTCCCCGAATGCACTGTTCCCTAGCACTAACCTTGTCCTGTCTTATAGACCTGCCATGCTGGCCATGGCCACCAGTGCTTCCAACTACCCATGGCTGGCAAATTCGTGGCCTGCACCCAATCTGCTGCGTAATGAGAAGGCCAAGAGGCCTGGCATGACCTGCTGTACAGGAAACCATGATGTCACAGAGAGATACTACAATGGTAAAGGGGAGAGGGGGGCCAGGCAGGAGCTTTGGGAATGGCCAGGCTGCTGCAAGTCCAGGAGAGGGGCTGAGAGTGCATGGGCCCAGGTATGTGTTCACCTGGGCCACCTCATGGCTGGAAGGGGTGAGTGGGCAGAGGAGTGAAGCTGGTACATAGCTGGTGTGTGCCCACCCAGCTGGCCTCTGCCTGTGTGATCCCTAGCTCTGGAATTGATCTGAGCCAAGTTCCCCAGGCAGGGGCACCTCAAAAAAAGACTGGGCAGGCATCTTCCAGGAGGCCTGTGTGATAGAGGTCAACAGCTGCATGCCCTGTCTCTAGCTGGGCCTTGGTGCCCACAGCTGGGCTATCCTTTGAGTGTGTGCCCATGTCTCTGATTGACTCCACAGATTCTGGGATCTCCAATTACATTGCTCAAGCAGAGAAGTTTGGGGCAGGTGCATCTGATGGACCCATTTACAGTACCATTGACCCCACCAGCGATGAGCTGAGGACCTTCAACGGGGTGTTTTCCCAGCATACAACACCTTACGCCACCACTCCCATGGTGCCGTATGGGGCCCAGAGCCTGCCCTCCCCCAGTGAGGAGAGCCACTGGGATGCCCAGCCCAGCACCTCCAGTATCCAGTATTCACAGCCAGAGTGGAGCAGGGTGGAGAATGGTAGGAACCCTTGTGATGGAAAGCATTTGAATCAAAGGGCCATGGAGATGCCAGGGCCAGCCTCTCACCTGTCTTTGTGTCCTAGTGTGATGGGGCTGTCATGGCCATGGTGGCACTAGGGTATATGGCATGCAGCTGAGCAGACACTTCCCAGCTTTACCTGCCCAGGGGCAGAGCAGGCTCTTCCAGCCACAGGGTCCAGCCACCCTGTCTGAGCTCTCTGGATGATAGGGCCAAGTTCCACTGTGTAGGGACCAACTGAGTGCTCTAAAGGGGTCTGGCTGGGCAATGGGCCCAGCACACATTGTAGTACAGACAAGGCCACCTCCTTTTCTCTGCTCCCTGCACCCCAGGCTGCATGGCACAGGTCTGGGGCATGTGTCCCTGCCAAGCCGGTGTAGGGCTTACTGGAGGGCTCCCCCACTTCCTTCTCAGTGTCTGAGAAATGCCTTCTGGCTCTGCTCTTCATAGCAGCTAAAAATGGCAAAGCAAAATCAGTGGGGAAGCCTGTGAAAATGCCATCGCTAAACTGGGCAGAACTGCTGCCCCCACCCCCCACAGCCAGCGAGCTGAGCCAGTGTGCTGAGGACGAGGAAGACGAGGATGAAGACAAGGACGAGGAGCTGGCTGTCTGGTGAGCATGGGTTCCAGCTCCCTCTGCACACAGCACATATCCCTGCCACAGGAAGGGCTGGGATTGCAGCGTCCTCACAGTCCTGCATCAGACTCTAAACTGCCCAGCAGCAACCGGCCACTGCATCAGGCGCTCATGGGGCAAGCACAGGCATTGCCAGAAGCTCTGGGGCATCCATCCAAATGGCAATAAGATGAGCTGGGCCAGGCAGATCGTGAGGGCTTCCCATGCTGCCTGGGAGCTCCAGCTTTGCCCAGACCCCCCCTGCCAGGGAAAATTGGGGCTTGGGTCTCAGAGGAACTGCAGCAGGGAGCTGCTCCCAGTCTTCAGTGGGGATAGATCTCCCTCAGCCTGTTTGGGGGTGGTGGAGGGGCACTTACTCTGCTGGAGGAATGTCAGTGGGAAGCTGGGAACAAATGTTGCAATATGGTGAAATTTTCCCTTGTCCATCATTGACCCCAAGGATGTGGGGATTGCTAGACAGGGCTGCTGAGAGCCTGGTCCCCTCCCAGCCCAACAGGCATTTGATGTCTGCCCTGCTTGTAGCTCGGAGATGGAGGAGTGGTGCCCGCCGCTGCCTGAGCGCACCTACCTGATGGAGAACATCCAGGAAGAGGACTGGCCCCCACCCCATGGGGAGGCCTCCTCACCCGCCAACTCATATGGGCAGCAGTCCACTGCTACACTGACGCCCTCACCCCACGATGAGGCGAGAGCTGCCGAGGACATCCCCAGGCTCCATCACTTTGAAGTCCCCCACCTGCCCCGGTAGGAGAGACCCCCCATCAGAGATCTTATTCAGCGTCACCTCACCACCCCACTCTGCTAGTACCCCCATCTTGGCCCAAATCCACTGCCACTCCCATCCTTGGCTTCCCTCTGCCAGTGTGTGCTTAGCACTGCTAGTGCCTCTTAGCCCTGACTTGCAGCACTCCCATCTGACCTGAGGCATCTGCCCTTCCCTGTCTTGCTGTGTGAGGGCATTAAGATGGCGGCGGGGGGGGGATCGCCTGGGTTACTAGGGGAATCCTAGCCCACTGCTGCAGTGACTAGTTGGTGCTGCACTGCTGCTGTGCACCTATTGCCCCTCCTCGGATAACTAAGACTGTGGGTCCTGCCTCTTTCCCATCCCAGGCTCCTAGAGCTGGTTTTCATTTTTGTAGTCTTGTTGGGGCCTGGCAGGCAGGTCCCGGTAGCCTTGTTCACAGGGCCTCAGAACACAAGACAGACTGCCCCTCGCCTCGGGCCAGTGAATGAGCTTGTTCCCAATGGAGTGGTGAGTGACTCCCCTAGGCAGGAGAGGTGTGGGCAGGCTGTCTCCCTCCCCAAGGCCCATCTTCTACCTCTCTGCCAGGCTTTTAACTGGGCTGTCATTTTTTTCAGGCAGTTGCCAAATGACCCAGGGCTATTGCCTAGGGCCCCAAGTCCCCCCTTCACCCAGTCTAACCCCAGCTTCAGTGCTCTTGAGGAGGGGACTGATGGCCACACACCCAGACATGGATACAAGCGCAATCTGAGCCAGACCTTGGCGCACAGTGTGGAGAACATCAGCTCTCCAAACACAGGTGAGTGCAGTTGCCTGGCTTTACTGCTCCTTGCAGCATGCCCAACCTTGGCTTTGTGTGGGAACCATAACCAGTACCAGTGCCTGAAATCTGCTGGAACTCCCCTCTGTACAAAGGGGGAGGGGCTTCAAAGGGGATAGCATGCTCCAGGGGGGGAGAGGGGTGGCCAAAGCCAGTGCAGAGCAGTTCCACCACCACCTGGCCCTTGGCTGTTGGGTCCCAGGTGCAGAGGTACAGGCCCCTCTGGTAGCCACGAGCCTATCAGAGTTTGGCCCTGATACAAGAGCTGTGCCATCATTCAGGCTTGCCTCCATAATCCCTTTTTGGTCTCCCTGGCATTTGTGAGCCCTACTAGCCCGTGATGGTCTAGTATATCTCGGGTGCTGGCAATGCCCGCAGTCCTGGTGGGCAGGCTGTGGGGAGTGGAGACTGGCACTGGCTGTATAACAGTGTTTTGTGTTGGTGTTGCTGACAGGTAAAGTCCACTGTAACCCCAGTGATGTGTCACTTGCCCCAGCACAGAAAGCAAGAGTCAAGAAGAAGGCCAAGCCCAGCCACTATCGTCGAGAGAAGCAGCAGGGAGGTGAGTGGGAGTGGGGAAGCCTGGTCTCAGGACCACTCTGCTTCCTTGGGGAAGCAAAAGCCACAGAACCTGACTGAGCAAGGGAGCTGCTGGCTGTACTGGCCCCACTGCAACTGCAGCAGCCACCACTTCCCAGCCCTAATAGAGCAGGGGAGCAGCAATTATCTGCTGTGAATTCAGGGGTCTCACTGGTGTCACTACTGTCAGGCACTGCTCCCAACCCCACCGCTTGGGGCCTGTGTGGAGGGTGGCCAGGGCTGACACCTGGGCTGGCTGCAGTAGGAGAGCCTGCCCTGCTGCTCATGAGAAACACCTCCCATGCAGACCTGCCGCCACCCCCTTTGCCACCACCCAGTGAGGACTCTGCCTTCCCTGGGACAGCTGCACCATGCCTGGACTACGGTATCTCCCCTTTGGAGAGGGACACAAGTGGCACCACATCTGCAGAACAGAGAGCGGGCCATCGGACAGCACTGGATCAGCACCACCACCTGCACCGAGATGGTAACACCAGCTAGATCCTGGACCAGTGCCAGGAGGGTCCCAGCCACCCAAGCTGCTTCAGGGGCCCTGAGCTCCAGGGCCTGGGCCGTGGTGCAGAGGATAGGCCCAGGCCTCTGGGCTTATGGGCAGGGTCTGCTCCTGCTTTCTGGCAGGTCTTGGCCTAGAAGAAAGAGGCCACCTCTCCCTGCTGTTTGCCTCATTCCCTGCCTGGGGGCAAGACGTGCAACTGAGTGAACCTGCCCTGTGTTGTCCTTCCAGTGCAGTGGCACCATGTGCTCTCCCTTGCTAGCCTAGCCCTGCCCCAGCCCAGTACGTCTACCAGCATAGGCACAGTCACAAGTGCCAGCATGAGCTAGAAAACAGGTTCCCAGGGGGCCTGAGCACTTGCTGCTCCTGCTGACTGACACCAAAGCTGGGCTGCTTTGAGCCTCAAGCTGCCCAGGAAGTGCCTGTCCGGGAAGAGAATATGCAATGCCTGCCCCTGCCCCTTTTCTCTTGCAGCCTCCAGGACAGGCCTCACTTGGTGATTCTCCCCTCACTACCATGCTCAGTTACCATGGATGGCCCTTGCAGGAGCTAGTCCAGTTCTCTAAACTGCATCTTGAACCTAGTGTAGCTGCTTAAAAGTGCTGGAGCCTACACTGTCCACCTGCACCTGCTTAAGGCCTTGGCATGCTCAGCCCTCTCCCTGGTCTGTGGATCCCCCAGGTTCAATACCCTTCCATTTCCTTGAGGAGCCACCTTCAGAGCCCTGTGGCTGCCCAGCTGGCTCCTAGCCCGTGGTTGGCACAGATGGCTCAGGCAACATTGCTGCCAGGCTTAGTGGTAGGCTCCAGGCAGGGCTCTGCTTATCATTCAGGACTGATGTGTTGGAAGCCTGCTCCACACCAGGTCGTCTTGGTTCTAGGGAAGCCAGACCTCTGGAGGCCAGGGCCAACCATGAGCCAGAGGCCTGGGGATTCTGCAAAGCAAACATGCAGGGGTTTCAGAGGCCAACACTGTGTTTGGCCCAGCAGCCCAGTTCAGGATGTCCCACTTGGCAGCTACTCCCCTGCAGGGACACTAGCTCACTGGGCACAGCTGCCAAAGGGTCTGCTGGGCACAAGGACATGCCAGCCTTGCCCTTATGCCTGCTGCTTTCCTTGCAGAGGAAGAGATCATTCCCTACAGCAAGCCCACCTTCCTCTCCAGAAGCCAGGTGTCCAGCAATTGCTCTACAACAGGTAGCTCCTCCTCCAAGGGCTCCACAGGATCCAGAGGGCATGGATGGATCAGGACAGCAGGGGACCGCAGTGAGGTGAGCCACAGCACTCACCTCATAGCACTCACTCTGCTCTGCTGCAGCTAGGCTGGCCAGAAGTATCTCTGCAGTCCAGGGGTCAGCCATGCATGAGGGGCACTGGGGGAATGGGAGCCACAGATGAAATGGTAGGGCACAGTCATGCAGAGCAGCAGAATCCAGCAGCAGGGTTCTGCCAGGGACCACATACTAGGCCAGCCACAGAGTGGGGGCTAGTACCTGGGGTGCAGGGCTCCAGCAGTCTCGGGCAGCTGGTGCCCTATTTCTCTCTGGCTGCAAACCATAAAAGGAAATGAACTCTTGCTCTTGGAACTCCTTGTGGGGTGTGCCCTTTGCCAGCCCCACCAGCTGCACCTGATCTGAGAACATCCTGCTGCAGGAGGTATGGGGAGGTACATGCTGCTGTGCCTGTGACTCTGGGCAGTGTTGGCTGCTGTGCCTCTAGCTCTGGCCAGAGTACTTGGAGAGGTGTGAGGGAGTTGGGAGCCATGAGGTTAGAAATAGTATGGGTCTCCCATCTTTTCACCTGATGATGAGATGTCTGTAACATGGATGGGGGAGCCTGTGCCCATGCCTGGTGAGCAGTGCCCTAGGACCTGGAGAGAACTGGATTAAGGGCCTTATGTTCCCAGCAGCCTGGGGCACCTTACAGAAGACTGATTAGTTGGGGTACTATTCCCAGGCAATGCCTGAAACCCCTTTGTCTGCCTCACTAACCATTTTCCCTTTGCCTTTGCAGGAGAAGAGATGAAGCTAGTGGCACTGGTTGAAAGGAGCAGAGTAAAGTGACATGCAGGCTGGGGTCAGGGCTCTGTCCCTTGAAATGCCAGAGCTGGAGCTCTAGGGCTTATTCTTGTTTAATTTATGACTGTGACTAGAGCCAGGCAGTCCAGTCCCTTGTAAATAGCTGTGTTTGGAACACTTTGGCCAGGGCTGGCTCTATAATCAGGACATGGGGTGAGGCCTGAACAGGCCCATTTTGGTAACAAGTTGGCATCTCTGCAAAGACAGGTTTGTGCCATTAGGGCAGGGGTAGGAGTGAGCAGCCTGCCTCCATCCACCCAGCTTGTGATGGACAGAGAGAGCAGCCCACCTGCAGGTGGGCACTGGCATTTCTTGGCACTACCCACTCCAGCTCAGCCCAGCCAGCTCCTTATTCAGAGCAGGGAGCATTTTTCTTAGCTAATAAACCCTTTTGTAAACTGACCAATAAAGCTGTTTGTTAACCTGGATGGAAAGAGAGGTGTTGCTTTACCTCAGGGGCACTAAAGGAAAGAGCTTAGAATGGGAGCATCACGGAGAGGAGAGGAGAGGAGAGGAGAGCCTGGATAGGGAAACATAATTCACAGTGGGTGGCTGGGAGGAGCACGCATGGGGGCACTAGCTGGGGCAGACAGTGCCTCAGAACTGAGCATGACTGAGCCAGCTCCAGCAGCCCTGGGCCCTGCACACTGGTTCTTTTGGGAGGGCAGTGAGCCCAGCCCAGGCGCTGGGGGGATTCCTGTTGGTAGGAGCTGTTCTCTTCTGGTCATGAAGTTTCCCCAGGGAGGTACTGAGCGTGCTAGTGTTACCAGATTTGCCCATCACTTTGGGGTGTGCTCATTTATTAGGGCTACGTTTCTAGGGTCTTTGTAATTCTATCAATGTGCTGCTTGTGTTACTTGTGTTTTTAAATGGAGCTGTATCTCTCTCTTCTGCAAGGCCTCACCCCCAATGGAGCTATCTTGCAGGACTTGATTTCAGTGGGGCTGGGTTCCTCCAGTCACCACATCAGTCAAATACACACACACACACACACACACACACACACACACACATTAACCTGACACACCTGACCCAGCTGGGTTGATCAGCATGTACAGGCTGACACCCTCATATGCCAGGAATCAGTTCATTAAAGTAACAATAAAATGCAGTCAGACACAAGCACACAGGTGAACAGAATACCTCTGAATCCAGCTGGGTGTCCAGCTGACACCCCCATGGGCCAGCATTCAGCTCATAAGGGCACGTCTGAGTCAAATTGGGTCAATCAGCCTATACAAGCTGATCCCCTTCTGTGTTTCAAACTCAGCACGTCCCAATCTTTTGCCCTAACTGTCTTAGTAGTGATAGCCTCTTGATGAGCGGACCCCACAGTATTTCTGGGCTTCACAGGAATCTTTGGCTTAGGTAAAAGAAGCGTTGCTGCAGAGCAAGTGGGGAAGGGGAAGTAGAGAAGGAAAAATACACTCCATTACCACCAGTTTAACTATAAAAGTTATTTATTTCTAAGTATATGACATTTATAATGGTACTAGTAATAATAGACATGCAAGGAAAAACAAACAAAAACAATTACAATATTACCCTGGTTTAATTGAGTATTTGAAGAAACCTAGCTCAAGCTTAACTAATACAATTTAGGTTCAGAAAGCTATGCCTAGAGAGAAAAAGAAAAAGAGAGAGAGAAAGCGGGAGAAAGAGAGAGAGTAAGAGCTGGGATCTCACCATTCCAAGGCACTCGGGTGATTTGTTGGCAAGCAAAGTTCCCAGCACGATCCTTGAAGGGAGACGATCTGTTTCTCCCAGCTTCTTGAGAACAACAGCAGATGGTGTCAGAGAGATTTCTGTCTCTTGAAGCACACTGTTTGCTGCTTTACAGCTTTCTTATACCCTTAGTCTAGCCTCTTCAAAGCATTTTTTTAATTGTGTAAATCAAGAGGGTCCCAAGCCATAATTGACAGGGAAAATCATGTTATATAAACAGTTTAAATTTAAATGAATTACCTTTTTCAGTGAAAAGGGGTTATCTGGTTTGGAACATCTCAAGAAAGTGATTAACAACCAGGGAAAACATTAAGTTTTAAGGAGTAACCAGACACCTAGAAGCCAGCTTTAAATTATTATGAATATACTGGAAGGGATCTTCTCAGATGGCCTAGCTATGCTTGCACTGTGGAGTCAGCATCAGTGTTTTCTATTTTACCTGTTGTGAATAAGCCTCAGCTTAGCATGACTCTCAGATTTTACTGTAGTCTTTTAACAGACTTAAGGGGATGACTTGGAGGGTTCATAAACTTTGTGGGGAGGACTTCCACCAGTCATCCGAGGAAAAGTATGACAAAATTTGTGGTCAGGGCGTCAACAGGCTGGATGCTGTGATGAACCCTTAACCATTGTTCAAATGTTGCCCATACCCCCTCTGACTTGGTCTCTTGCCTCAGTGTTCCCTAACCCAGTGACTGAGTTTTAGTCAATCAGGTTTAAATAGGCTTCTCATCGTGGGAATGTACAGCCTGAGATGCCTATTAAACTTTTCTTCTGCTTAGTTCTGGTTAGATGAGGTGTGGGGGGCGGAGGGGGAGGTAGAAAAAGTCCTTTGTAAGTCCAGCAAGCTGTGTGCCAGGGTTTCCTCAGGAACACAGAACTGACAGGTAACACTAGGTCTTCATACTTCATGGGGTACAGATTTGGGAGTACTCAGGCCATCATTGCCAAAAGATGGCAGAAAAGTAGCCAGCTGGAAGATGCTGTAGCCCAGTTCCCAGGCCACCTATAGATGGATCAGTAGCTGCCCTTTGAGTAGCTGTCCACACAGAAATGTACTTGTGTGTTAGGGACTCGGCCCTTGACACTTTGTCCAGAGACCTTGTTGCGGGAGACACATGCAGTCTGGACACATGGGAGCTGATGAGGTGTGCCCTGTGCCAGACCTGCCAGTTTCACCTAGACTGAAAACATCCTGCTGCATGAGGTACTGGGAGGCTTGTGCTGCTGTGCCACTAGCTCTGGGAAGGGCAGAATGGGTACATGGAAAGGTATGGGGGAATTGGAAAAGCATCTTCACTGCTGGAAAAGCAAGACAGTGAAATAGGCTGCCTAGGGAAGTTGTGGAATCTCCTTCACTGGAGATGTACAAATAGAGGTATTAGGCATCATCATCCGGGATGATCTAGGAGTAGCTATGCCTGTGGGTATTCCCCATGCTTCTGCCTTTGCTTGTTGCCACTTGGGACTGGGAAGTAATTTTTTCACCCTCCTGTTGCTACACATGGTGGGAGGTGGGGGCAAGGTGCTGGTGGAGAGGATTTGCTTTTCCTCAGAAGCATATGGTGTTGGCTGCAGCCAAGGCTTGGGCTTTTGACTGAAGTTTGAGAGTGCTCCTGCTGGGACCAAAACCTGGAGGTTCCTGGCTAGTGGGTTTTGCCCCTCTGCTCAAGGTCAGACTGATCGCCTTATTTTGGGGCAGGAAAGACTTTTTAACCCATGGTCAGATTAGTACAGACTTGGCGGGGAGGGGGCAGGGGGGTGAGGAGGGGTTTGCCTTCCTCTGTAGCAGGGTTATAGCCTTTTTCTTCAGATATCCTGAGCATATTTTAACAACCCTTGCAACATCAGGACATTGGCCAACATTGTCCCCTTTACTATACCTGTGGCAGCAAGGGCGCTATGCTTTGTGGTTGTGTGGCAGAGCTGCCTATGTAGTTTTTGTAATAGGTTGAAATGTTAGACAACAATTTGTTTGGGATGTTTTGAATAGAGATGAACCTGCCTCAGGCAAGTGGTTAGACTAGATAACTTCCAGAGATCTCTTCCAGCCCTATTTTTTTTATTCTATGAAAACGTCCATGGCTGGCAATTCCATAACCTCTCTGGGCAACCTCGTAGTCAGAAAGTTATTCCTAATTACCAATATAAGTTGCCTCTGCTGCAGTTTGAGGCCGTTGTTCCTAAATCTGTCCCGAACAAACACACCCTTCATGTATTTGAAATCCTCCCTCAGTCCTCTTCTCCAGACTAAATAACCCTAGCTCTTTCAGCCTTTCCTCATTAAGTCAAGCTCCCCAGGTCTCTAATCATTTTTGTTGCTCCCTTATGGACTTTTTCTAATCTGACCACATCTTTCTTGATATGTGGGGCCCAAAACTGGATGCAACATTCCAGGTGAGACCTCACCAGTACTGAGTAGAACAGAAGAATCACGTCCCTTGTTGTGTAAATACAATCCAGTAAGCACAATGTTGGCTTATACTCAGCTGCAACCCCTAGGTCCTTTTCTGAAATACTGAAGCCTAGCCAACCATTCCCCAGTCTATTTGTGCATGGAATGAGCCCATCTTAAGTGCAGAACTCTGCCGTTGCTGTGTCAAATTGTGGAACCGGCTGCAATGTAAGTCCTGCAAAATTGCTTAGCAGTAATACCAGATTGGAGGAATGTGAAAAGATACTGGTGATATACAATAAAAATAACTATATATCCAGTGGCTAAATGCAGACTATCAATACCCAATCCACAGAAAAAAACAGTGGTGCCTGGAATTCATATGGTCAGCACTCAAGAGTACCATCCGCTGGTAGACAGCCAAACAGTGCAAGCCATGGATCTGATCACAGTGCAGCACTGAGACAGGAGGGAGGAAGATCTTGGTCCTTGTCAGATATTTTAAAGTATAAAGATGTATTTAAAGGAGACACGCCTATAGGGGATGACCTCAAGTTAGAAATAGACCCAAAGATCTATCCTGTGTGACTGCTGAAACAGAGAGTACCAGTTGCCCAGGTGTAGCCACTCAAAAGAGGAACTAACAAGCCTAACAAGAAGGGGCCTTGTTTAACCAAGGAAATTAGCACTGACTGGATCAGTTTGTGGTAAGAAAACCAGCTGGCAGACTGAGGATCTGCATAGCTCCAAATGCTCTTAACAAGGCATTAAAAGAACCCATTAAAAGAACCCACTCTCAAGGACATGGCCTGAATTATCAAGGGCAAACATATTTACAGTTTATGATGTAAAAATGAATTCTGGCATATCAAGCTAAGTAAGTCCTCAAAGCCATCTGACAATCTTTGCATCTGACAATCTTTGCACCTATGGGTGCAAATGCCCATGGGCATCAGTCCTACCCTAGAGGTGTTCCAGCACAAACTGAATCAGGCACTACAACAATTGGAGTTGTAGCAGATGACGTCCTGACTGTGCAGGATGGAGATAGTGAGGAAGAGGCTGACCAGGACCATGATGCTAAGCTGCAACAGCTTCTAAGCAGATATAAGGAGCAGAATATTAAGTTAAACTCAGACAAGTTGAGGAGAAATGAGGTCCCCTATACTGGACTTAGTAATGACTCCAGCTTGACCCTGAGGCTTGAGAGCCATTAAGGAAATGCCCAGACCACAAGAGGTAAAGGGATTTCAGTGATGTATAGACTTTCCAGAGTCCATGCACACCTCTCAGAGGCTTGGAAACCTTTGAGACAGCTAATACACAAGGAACAGCATGGGACTAGGCAGAATCCCAGAAGCAAGTATTTGAAAGAATAAAGGAAGTCACAAGCAAGGCATCAGCCTTGAAGTATTACAGCCCAGCAGAGCAATTACAGCTACAATGTGATGCCCCAGAAGGCCTATGAGCAGCATTAGTGCAGAATCAGCAACCCCCAGTTTTTGCCAGCTAGGCCCTGACATACAAAAAGAGGGCCTGCACAAAGAGAGAAAGAACTCCTGGCTGTGCTCTTTCCTGTTCTAAGTATGTTCCTCACCCAGAAACATACGATGGGAGGTCAGTCAACAGCACCCAATCAACAGCCAGCAGATGTCAAAGATGCTGCCATAGAGCTGAGGTGTGAGAGTGCCTCCAGTCCCCAGCTTGAGGAGGCCACAGAGCAGGATGGGGTCACCTCCCAAAGTTATTGAAGTGCCCAAGAACCACATGACACCAAGCACTTGGTATCTGCCCTAGGAAAGGAGGGGCGGATTGTCTTCTTAGCAATCCTGTCCTGGGGTGAGAGCCCCTGGGGGTGGGGATGTCTATTAATTGATAAAGAGTTGTTCCCTGTCCCTCCCCTATCCTCTCTCTAGTCTATTTATGGATGTGTTTTCAGTCCAGAGCCCTAACAGAATGCTCCATCATCCTCTTCAAGTAGCAGGATAGTCTCACACAGTCCTGCCGAATGGTGTGAAGTTCACTGAGCTCCTGCAAAGGCTCAGCAGGCGTGGGAGGTGAAGGCAGCTGTGAAGTTGGGAGGGAGAGGCTGCAGCTCTGATCATGTCCACAGCCCTGTCTTTGACTCCAGCAGTGTTGCTGCTGTATTCCTCTTCTGTATTGGACCACTTGGAAAAGGAGCTTAAAGGCAAGGCCAGGCTCACACCTATGTTCCTGATCCTGAGCTCCCCTTGCCAGGCAGAGAGATCACACCTGAGAAGATCCAGCAGGCCCATTGCATCCTCTTGTTCCAGCCCCCTAATAAATGTGTCCTGCAGTGTTGGCATCCCACCCGGCTGCTGAGCCACTCCTGAGAGCTTCTTTCTTGGACCATACACCAGCTTCTCCTGTCCCCAACCCATATTGGTTCTAATGGAACATGTAGCTCCTTGATGAATGTCTCCAGCCCCCTCTCCTTTACTGGCAGCCTTTCCCAGGATGTGGAACTGCACCTAGGCTCCAGGGACACCAAGACATATGGATGAGATCCTATACAACCTATTAGTTGTGTAAGAGCACTTAGCCAGCTAAGTGAGCTCCTACTGCACTTTGCTCAAGTCCCTGAACAATTTTAATACAATGGATAAGTGTATCACTCATTGACTTGCCTCCTCACTGCTTTGTTGTAATTCAGGCCTAAGGGTAAGATAATGATGTTACAGAAATAGACAGAATGGGCTTAGCTATCTACAACAATTTAAGTGGAATAGGATCTGGGCCAGGTGCAGATGCCTTTCCACCATTAACTAAGCATCCCCTGCTGCTCTCCACACCATGCTTACATGGGCTTCCCAGGTTCAAGTCCTGAGCCCAGTTTCAATGAGGACACTCTTGGAAGGAATCCCATATCATAGGAGAGTCAATAGTGTAAGTAAATAACTGTTCTGTCCATAAAAGGGCTTTGTGCTGCTAGGGGATTAGAGGTTCCCATCTGGGTGGTGCCCAGGGCCTGTGTGGGATAGACTGCCACAAAAGGACACTCCTTTTCTGCAGCATCTTGTTGGAGGTGGCAGGCAGTGGACCAGTAAGCTCTTCCTTGCATCAGTGCCCTAAAGACATTCATGGCTGATTTTGGAGCATTTCTTGCTCCCTACAGCACTCAGTGATGCCCAGCAGTATGAAGTCAGGGCAGCTCATTTACATTGACAAAGTCCCAGTAATGGCTCTAAATGCACCATCTCTGAGAGTCAGCCAGAGATTTAACCCAGAGCAGTTAACCTAGGACATAGCTCAAACTGCTCTGTGTGCTGGACAGGAGCAGTAGCATAACTAAGGATGGGCAGGAGGAGCTGCAAGTTAAGTGTGCCGGAATTCCGCACCCCCCGCCCCGTGGAGTCAGTGCTTCGGCAGCTGCTGCTGCTTTAAGAGCAACAGCTGGATGACAAAGGGAAGCAGCAGCTCAGCTGGGACCCTGTAGGAGTTCCCAGCTGGGTCAGAGGGCTGCCTCTCTTGCCTCTGCTACCAACACCCCCTACTTTGCACCCCCTACTCTCAGAACCTCATGCCTACTTCCCACGATCTCCTGCAGAATCTGCTCTGAGGGCCAACTCTGTTTGTTACTACACTGGACGGGGCTGCCTGACCCAGCTTGAGGAGCAGGTTCCCATGAAGAGTAGCACCATCTGCAGCACCTCTGGCATCTGCCATGCAAAGACCCCCATGCCCTCCCTACACAAGGATAACCACAACCTCACTCTCTGGCTCTGCTCCCACCGCCCCTCAGGGGGCCAAAGCAACTGTGCTGGGCCCTGGCCAATGACCGTGGGCTAGTTTAGGATTGGTGACAGCAGGTGAGAATCCCCACTTTGCCATGGCCATCCTCTGAGGGCAGGGGCAGGGGCAGGGCTGGAGCTATCATGGTGGGGAAGTTAGGGGTATATCTGGGGTTAGTGCTGTGACCTTGGTCCTGAAAAGGTGAGTGGCAGGGCATCTCCTGAGCTGGTTGTTGCAGGGCTGCCAGGAGCTGACCCTTTGACTCCACCTCTGAGCCAACTTCTCTCATAAGGCTCAGTGAGACCTGCAGCTTGATGGAGATGTGCTGGAGACCATTCCTGGAAGGCAGGCAACTATGCAGTGACTGGCACCTCTGGAGCAGGAGCTCTTTATTTACAGAAATAAGGGCATAGACATATTAGTAGTGGGCAATCAGGCCAGATCAGTAAAAGCCTCAAGAAAACCATTACAGGAAGCTTGAAAAGCTACAAATAGACTGACCCTGCAAAGCATCTAGAACATAACACCAAAGGCAGCAATTCAACCAAACTCCATCACAAACCAAATTGGCATTGAAAGGAGGACTCCATGAGTACCAGCTGGATGAGCAGCTCTGCAGGCCTCCCAGTATGGGCCATGGGAGTAACAAGTCATGCACATGAAGGACACTGTAAATCAACAACAGCTGGAGGGGTTCCCAAACTACTGGTCTCTTTTTGTGGCATAAGACAGTCCCATTCTGTTGGATGCTCCAGGCAGGGTCCCAGAGCAACAATTTAGAATCCAAAGCCTAGAAGAGGAATCCTGTTTAGATGTCCCAGATAGATCCAGTAGACATGGAACACTAGCCAATGAAAGGGAAGCAGGATTCCTACCAGAGATCAGGGAATCCAATGAGAAAACAAGGCCACCCACTCCAGATATTATATGTGCAATAGACTAAGATGGTATGATATCCCACTGGGCCTGTAGGGAGTTCTGGAGAGGCCTCTGACCTTCTCTGACAAGAGCTGCCAGCTCCTGCCTGTTCCACCTCTGATGCTGAATGCTCCTCTCTTGTAGCTGTGGGCTCTGGCAAGAGCTGGTAAAATCAGTTGCCTGGGAGACTGGAGTGCTGCAGTTCAGGAGAATCTTTGAAGTCTTTTCATGAGGGGTTCAGCTTGCAGGGAAGGAGGCCTTCTAGGAGGGACTGGAGTGGGGAATGCTATTAGGTAAGAGTGAGCCCCTAGGCCAACTGCAACTCACCCACTTCCCATCTCTGTCCAGAGTCTCCGTGGAGTTACAGACAGAGCATACATAGGTGCCTGCCTGGAACAGAACAGCTCTCTTACACCTTGACCAGTGACTGTGTCATGTCCACTGGCAGCATCACAACTCTGCTTTTCTCCCCCTTCCAGTGCATGGCCAAGTTGCTTGGCATGTCACTGCAGGCAGCAGGGCTGGGGTCCTGGTGCTCACGGACTGTTCCTTCCCAGGGGCTGCTGGACTCAGACACGTGGGTACCTAGAAAGAAATCACTAATTAAAGTAGAGACCATCAGCATTAGACAGGCCCAGGCAGAGGTTGCTGCTGTCCAAAGAGATGCAGGTAGGGTCTGGCCAGGATACACCATTGGGCAGAGCAGTCCATGTACAAGGAAACCTTTCTACACCACAGTGAGGCTCATCTTCGCTGGTCTGTTCTAGGGAGGGAGTGGAGAGCCCACTGGAGCCAGGGCACACACTGACTTCAGTGAGTACTCCAGTATGTCCCTATAGTTGTCTGAACCTTTGATGCTGACAAGTGATTCTTAGTGCTGTGAGGTCAGAGGCTTTTGGTTCATTTTACTACAGTGGGGCATGCTGAAGGACTACCATGCAGTTAGGATATGCCTAGCACAAGGCAGGGACATGCACAGAGTCAATGCTTCAAGCAGATTCAAGGGTCCTGGAAGGGGCGGCCCTGTACCTGCTGGTCATAGCTACCAAGAACAGCTGCTCTAACTTGTGGTGATATCGCGTGAGTAGCTGCAATGCAGGCCAGAGGGCCTAATTTGCCAAACTCCCTCAGAGGTTTCAGTTTTCCTGCTACAAATGGAACCACAATAACCTCCCCCTGCCAAGGCCATGTAAGGCCCATCTTACCATGGCACAAAGCATACAGGTCTGATGGCAAGGCAAGGGCATGGATATCTCCAAAGGAAAAGGGCAGAACAGGCTGTTGGACATCCTGCAAGCCTCAGGCATCAGTTAACAGTCTCTTCTCTGCTTATGAATAGACACCAGGGATTCAGGGATCTCCACAAGATCTTCCAAACAATACAGCACCCCTTTGCTCCTCGTTGTCCTTTTTCCCATACATCCCAAGGCACTAACAAGTGGAGGCTACTCCCATCCTAACCTCAAGAGAGGGGGCAAATGTTATGGTGCACTGCGTCCAGGACTCCCCTCTACCAGTCATCTCTGTGCAGCACCAGCGTTTCACAGCCAGAGGCACTCCTCTCTGGAAACCCACCACTGAAGCCAGACTCAGATCAGATCAATACCTTGGGGCTGCTGGGAAAGGTCTACTGTGATGTAGGGAGCACAGCTACCCTACTACACGTGGTCTGTGTTGTAGAGCTTCAGGGAAAGGATCAGGCAAGGAGGGGCAAACATTGCAAGCTTGGGTCCTTCTGGATTGAGATGTGGTCCCTGAGGTGAATCTCAAGTCCCATGGTAGGGCTATGCCTGACCTAAGCCCCAGGGTACTGAATCTTAGCTTCAGTCCTGCATGACCTCCCAGGCCCTGCTGCAGGGATTTGAAGCAGCAGAATTCCCCTGGGTCAAGTTATCCCCCAACTGCCTGCTACAGCATCCTGTACCTTCCTGAACATGGGCAGGGCCTGTTGAGTGCTGGAGTCAAACCAGACACTGGAAGGTAACTGATCTGCTCTTCTCCAGAGAAACAATTCCTGTGATGTAGACCAGGAAGAGATAAGGTGCCACAAATGGCTAAGGCAACTGCAGTCTCTCTGCAGCTGCCCTTGCTGGCTGCACCCCCTCCCTCCAACAGAGTTAGTGTGGCAGAAGATGCAGGCTGAGTTAAAGATTCATTGGTACAGCCTTGGCTCTAATTGAGCCTTTCAGTTCATTGAGGTGCAAAGGTGTGGGAGGCCATGCAGGCCTGTGTCAGTCAGCAGGAGCATAGGAAATCAATGGGGAGTCACCAGGTGCTGGGAAAATAGGGCTGCACAAGCTGAACCCAGCTCCCAGAGCACCCCACCCCCTGCTCACAGATACCCAGCAGGAAGTATGCAGCGTTAACTCCATGATGCTCAGATGGGTCATTTCCAGCAGAACATAATGTAGCTGCAAAGAGCTGGGAGCAAGGCCCCCAGGATACAGGACTGCTGGCTTGAAGTGGCATGGAAGCAAACCCAGCAGGACCAACTGCTTGCAGAGCAGCCAGCATCACTGAGAACCAAAAGGGCTGCCCCAGGCTGTAAGAGAAGGCAGAGAGACTTTGGCAGCAGGGAATGGAAACCTGAAGGGACCTTTCCTCCATCCAGTCACTGGCTGGGTGAAGAGTTCCTCCCAGTCCAAGCTGTGGGTGGGAGGGAGCTCCCATGCTTTCTCCTTTTGATCCTTTCTTACTCCTGGGAGGAGAACTCTTCCAGGTGCTCTTTCTGGGAGACTTGGCCATTCCCTGCAGCCAAGCAGCCAAGTGCAGGCATAAGAGAAAGGGACCTCTGGGTCTAGCCAGCTTCAGCCTGTGAGGGTGTTACAGGGAGAGCCAAAGAGGACAGGAGTGTTACAACATTGCTCAAGGCAATGCCAGCTCTTTGAAGCCATCTCTGTGTCAAACATGCCCCAAGGGCTCAAGCTGAGGATGTTGGCAGAATCCAGGGAGTGGGGGAAAAACTGAGGGTTTCCCAGAATGCTCATGACCTGGGGGAGGTTAAAGGGCTTCCTGGAAACTCCATGGTGGTGCTACCCAGGCCCCAGGAGAGAGCAGGGCCAGTACTACAGGATGGGGAGTACATACAGTTACGTTAGGAAGACTGAGAGGACTGACAAATCAGCCCACGCTGCTCCAGCAGGGGCCAGACGGGCCCATCATGCACCAGTACCATGAAGCATGCAGCAGCCCTGATACTTGCGATTTGCCCGATGCCAGGGGGCAGAGGGTAGCTGAGTCCCACCTAGCACTGCCTTCCCTTCCTCTGCTGTCACAGTGGTATGTTTCCTCTGGGCCTGCTGGGCAAATTTGGCTTCCATGTCTTCCATCCAGTTGTTGGTCCAGCTCCACACAGACAGGGGCTCTGCTCCAAGTCTTGCTGTGACCTCTTGGGACTCAGGGGGGTAAAGGAGCCCATCCAGAAGGGAGGTAGGTGGCAAGAAGTCTGCATGGGAAAAATAAAGGCCATTATTTTGCTGAGAGGTGTATGGTGCACTAGGCTGTGGGCAGATGCAGTGCCCCCAAGGCCACCAAAGCCTGCCCAGCACTGCATGGACTGACAAGGAGGCCCCACCCTGTACAGACAGAGCCCACCCCCCTCCCCCCCATCTTCTTACACAGAATTGCTAGGGACTGCACTAGTGCTACCAGAGCAAGGCAGGAGTTTGTGTGGGGATGGGGAGGGGACCCCTGGTGAGGGTTGAAACTGGTGGCAACACAGCACACAGGGCTGTGACCCTCCCAAGTGGAGCTTACTTCGCAGAATACCCTGGTGTGCACTTCCCCATTGGGGGCTCAGGACTGATGCCTCAGTGCTAAAAGTATTAACACAGCTGTCATGCTTCATGGCAATGGAAACTTGGGCCTTAAGGATCCAAAGAGTGATGAGGCCTAAGCCAAATCCTGGACCCTTGAACACCAATGGGGATGTGCCTGGAAACTACAGTACCTAAGAGTAACAGGTCTGACCTGGCCTCTGACCCCAGGGCCTCTGAGTACAGCGGCTTGATCCCTTGCCTCCCTTCTGAAAAGCAGCAGACCTGATCCATCTGACACCCCAGGCCCCAAGCAGTGATGAGGTGTGACCCAACCACTCAACCCTGTGCACCCCTAGAGGTATGGGAGGCACCCAGGCCCCTTGCTCTTTTGGCAACCCAGCCAGTCTGCTCCTGTGTCTTACAGGTTGTTTTTTTTTTCCCTTGTGCACTCACATAAGCTATAAATGATTAAATGAATGGAGCTAAAAGTTTCCTACCCAAAGCCTGCCTGCTCATGGAAATAGAAATGCACTGCATCATAAATTATTGTGCCTCCTGGCTGCCTGCCTCACTGTGGAAGCATCTACACGTACATGTTAAGGTGAAGCAATATATTCCAGCATACCAGAGGTTATTGCTCCCAGGTGCCACAATTATACATGTCGCCTGGCACTGCAGTATGTTGAGCTGGATCAAAGCTGCCCTAGCTGGCAGTGGGCCCAGGGGTTAGCCTGCCAGCCTAGGACTGCTCTGACCTAGCTCAATGTGCTGTGGAGGGGCTGGCTGAGGCACAAGGGTGCTCCAGTGTGGGGCTAGTGTAGGGTGGCTCTAATGTAGGGCTAGCCAGCAGGCAGGTCCCACACTCAAGCATCCTTGTGCTGCAGCCAGCCCCATCAGCGTCTACACATGCAGTGCTGCAATGTAAAAAAACTCCACAGCAAGATAGTACTAACCTGCTGCGGAGTTTATCAGTTTCCTGTGGCCTAATAGGTTCACAAGTGTAGATGTCAAGATATTTACTGCAGAGCTGACTAGGCAACTCCACAGTAAATGTCTCATGTAGATGCACCATTACTCAGGGGTTCAATGGAAGGCCCAGAACCTTAGAGAGACTGTGTAATGAACCAGGGTGTGGAGACCAGAGTGCACTTTTCTCTGCCTGAGCCCCCATGTCTTTGCAGGGGAGCAGTATCCAGGCACAGTCCAGTTCTGCACATCTGTAGGCAGCTCCTTATCTGGCAGGGCAGAGCTGAGCTAAGGAGGTCCTGGCTGAGACAGAGAGGTGGGTCCAGTCCATGCTTAATCCGCTGACCTGTGACAGCAGAAGCAGAACACTTAGCCCCTGGGAACCAGTCTACCTATTGCTCATGCTGCACAGATGCCCCCTGTTGGTCACACATACGCACTGAGAGTGCCTGACAGGCCTGCTCATCTGCTATGCTAGGGCAGCAGAAAAAACATGCACCAGACATACTCCAGACCCCACAGCCCAGCCAGAACTGGTTGCAGATAGTGAGGGCTGATCTAGCATAAGACTAGGGCTTTCTCCCCCTGTATACAGGGAGGTGCAGGAGGCACTGGGCCTCCCCAGGTACCAAGTGTCCTGGAGCCTTCACTTAGCTAAGCAGCTCTGCCCAGACATGGTAGGCACTGGCCAGTGCCCATGCCCTGTGCAGTAGGGTCTGCTTCTGCTCCTGTCCCATGAGCAGCTAGTGCCATAGCTTGGGAAGATGCCAGTTGTTTCTAGATCCATGGTGTGAGGGCTGAGGCAGACAGTACCCAAACAATGCATGTCCCCTGTGAGGCCCGTGCCTCTGGGATGGGGTTAGATGAAGGCTCCTCACCATACTCCAGGCTGCAGATACCATCCAGCCCCGGCCCCTGGTCTGCAGTGCAGGGTCAGGCACTTCCTGAGACTGCCAGTGCAATGGCTGCCTGGGCCTTTGTTCCCTTGCTGTAGCAACTCTTTGTAAGAGCAAGCCCATGCCCAGCCTCTGTGCTCTTCTGGGGATGGGGCTGTCTGGCCTGGCCCCTGTTTTCTCTCACAATTCAACCGGCAAACAGGAAGAACTCTCCAAGAATGGGGTGTGGGAAACATTTGGGGTCCACTGCCTACCCACCACACAGGGTCAGGAAAAACGGGATCTGAGCTCCTGAAAGGGAAAAGGGTCCAGCCTGACTCAGAGCCAGTGGGGGTGGAGACACTTTCCCAAGCTGTGTCAGCTCCAGAGCATAAATTTCATTAAGGACCCTGGCTGTACCTGTTTGGCCCAGAGCCTGTCACTGTGACCCTGTAGCAGGCTGGACTGTGGCCAGGTCTCTCTCCTCACACAAGGACCACAGGCACAGGGAGAAAAAATTATTGGCGGGGGCTGAGTGCGCATGTACATGTGCACCCCCCCAGCATGTAAGTGTGTGGGGAAAGGGAAAGGGCCGTGGGGGGCAGATTGAGGCCCCAGCAGTGAGGGAGAGAACAGGATTCAGGCAGAAGCAGTGGCGGGGGGCTGCGCCCAGATGGGTGGGGTGGTAGGACAAGTGGAGGCCTGTGGGGGAACATGCCTCCTGATCTGTGTGCGGGGCAGAGGCGGCTGCCATTGCGGACTGGGCTTTGAGCCCCACTGCCCTGACAGGCACACAATGCCACGTGCACTTCACCACCAGGTGGGCGGGGGCATGGGGCAGCTGCAGCAGGGAGCAAAGTGCAGCCGCCTTTGCCCTGTGAGCAGATCCGGGAGCACATGCCCCCCAGAGCTCCCACTTGTCCCATCACCTGGCCTGGTCAGGGTCCCACTCACCCCACTCCCTGATCCTGCCTGTGCCCCGCTCCCTCCCTCCCCACTGGGGCCTCAATCTGCATCTCCCCCTGCACGGCGGTGAGGGAGGGTGTGGGGCTGAGGCTAGGGCTGGGGCAAGTCCTGCACAGCTGGGGCAGGGTGCAAGATGGAGCCGTGAGTGGCTTGTCTGGGGGGTGCGGGTCCTGCTGCTGCATGTACCCTGGGAGGGCATGGGGGGCAAGTGCCCCAGGATCTGTGCAGTGCAGGGTGGGGTGGACTGCTGCTGTGGGCTGGGGCCAGGTCTGTGCTGGGCTCTTCCTGGTGTGGGGTGGGAGGGTAGGGGTCAGGCTGCACTGCATTCGGGGTGGGTGGCGTTGCTGGGAGTGGGGGTTGGGGGAGGAGCCATGTCCCCAGATGAGCCACTGGTGGCTGTGTTCCTGGCTCCATCCTGCACCCTACGCCGGCTGTGTACCACCTGTCTCTGCTGCAGCCCCAGCCCCACTCCCTCCCCCAGTACTGCGTGCATACCCCTCCCCACTCCTGCTGCAGGTACTAGGAGCCCATGGCTGGGCTGCCTTGTGGCCCTACCGTTGCCCCGCATTTGGAGGGGCTAAGCCCTTTTCGCCTCCCCCCTTCCATTGCCTATGACAAGGACTGTCCTTTTAGCTTGCCCAGGGTTTAGTTCCATCCCTGCTCTGAAGTCCCTTTTCAATAATACTGGCAATAACGTTACCAACATAGGCCACAAGTAGTGGCAAAGTGAGATCTCAGTGAGCCTGCACCCTCATTACTAAGACGCTGGGAATTATTATGACTTTAACACTCCCATTGCACCCACATTTAATTAGGAAGGAAAAGACCAGAACTGACAGAGAAGGGCTTTGGGCTATGTAGCAGGGGCGGGCAGGGCTCCTATTTCCCAGAGGGGTAGGGTCCCCTTACCTGAGTAAGCCTGCTCAGCCTCTGGCTGACTCAGACCACAACAGAAGCTGTCCACTGCCACAGTCAATGCCTGAGCAAAGTTGGCATCCATGAGGAAGGAGCCATCTGAGGAGCTGACCAGGCTGCAGCGTGTGCTGGTAAAGTTCTCCTCTGAGACTGAGCCCCAGCCATTGAGCAGGGAGCCACCCAGGGAGCCCTCAGCTTCAGCCTCACTGGGGCTGGAGGAGGGTGTCTGGCAATACCGCTGGAAGAAGTGCGTGGTGTGGCAGTCTCCTCCCTCTATGCTGGGGTCATCTTCCATCTCATCAGCAGGATCTGCATCCCCCAGGTCTGAAGGCAGCAGGCTACAGATGTACCCATAAGTGTGCGGGGGGGAGAGGGCACATGTGATAGAAGAGGTGCTCTCCTGCTGGGGCCTGTGAAAAGAGCACATGGGTCTGGCTTTCAAATAGGCATGGCAGGGGAACTCTCCTGCCTTCCAGTACAGAACAGGCTGAACCTGGGCTCTCTTGGGACATGGTCCAAGGGTGACAACTTCCTTTGACGGGAGCTCCCAGGCACAGTGTCACATCTGGACGGCCACAGCTAGGTCTAGATTAGTCTCCACCACCCCCAGCATTCTCTCTCAGCAGTTGGTCTCACCACGAGCAGATACCTCAGGGCTTTCTGGGGTCAAAAACATCCTTGCCTGGGCAGGGATGATGATTGTGATGATGGAGGAAATGTGCAGAGCATTGGAAGCCTGGGTGCATGTCACCTCTCAGCCCAGCATGTGACAACAGAGCAGGAAGCTGGCTTGGTGTAGCTGGGTGCTCAAGGGACACCCACGGGTCCTCCTCCTGAGTCTTTGGCTGCGCCCCGTGGGCAGTATGTGGGTGTCTGCTTGCCTTGTTCTTTCCAGCCCTAGGAATCTTCCTTCTTTTAAAACTATTTTCCTTTTGATCTACAGAGATGAAACCCCACCCCCTCAGACTGCCCAGAACAGCTGTGTGCTTCCTGAGTGACACCAACAATGCTTACTCCCCTGTGAGCCGGCCTACTTTGCACACTTTGCCCACAGGTGACAGTACTTTGCTGGCTGAAGTGGAACCACAAGGTCAGGAGGCTGGGCTCCCTGATGGGGCTGTTGTGGAGTAGTTAGTGCCAGACTAATACTAATACAAACACTACCCACCTACAACATGAAAAGCAATGGTACTCCAACTCAACTCTGCTGTTTCAGTGCCACAGATTCTAGTCCTCCCTCTGCCTGGCATGAGGCCGATAAACCCTCTGGTAAGGTTCCTTGTAACAATGGGGAGCAGCAGCCTGAGATGCACCAGGCTTAGGACTCGTGACTTGGTTGTGGAGTCCATGGCCACACAAGTGGCAGGCAATGGAGCGGAGCTCTGGAATCTCAGTCCCAGCTTGGTCTTCCTGCCCAGCTCCTGGATATCCTGGGGGAAGCTGCTCTCCCTGTGCAAGGAAGTGAAACTGGCTGCAGAAGCATAGTGAGGTGGAACACCCCATTAGCAATCTGTTCTAACTGCTTTAAGAAACTTGCAAATGAAATAAAAGGCCAGCTCCTTGCTCCTCCTTTCCCTTCCTGACCATTATAGATTATATGGGGGGAAGCTGATATCCTCACAAGGCAGTGCCCTTGGAAATGCTGGCCTCTGGTGCCACAATGGCACCGGCTACTCAACTCTTTACGAACAAGTCCCACAGAGGTGAATTGTTTTTCAGAAGAGGACAGATCAGCACTGAATAGGGACGGTTTAGGAATACTGCATCCTACATCTGTGCAGGGGTTGGACTAGATGGTCCTGAGATCCCTAACATTTGGGATGCTAAGAGTGGAAGATAATCCCTGCTGGATGATGCCAGTGCTCCAAGTCCTAGGGAGGCAGCTATTTCAGGTCATTTCACAGATTGTACAAGCATTTCTTTTGACTGCCATTACATTCTCCTGGCTTCTTCCCTATAGGAGCATCTGGGAAGGAAGTGGAGCCAACCCCTCTCTTCCCCTACACCAATCTGCACAGGGGAGACAGGTATGAATTGTCTGTATGAATCTGAATTGGACCCTTCCCTGGCGACTTAGCAGGAAAGTTACAGCAAAGATTTAACATCACACAGGTGAAGTGTGGGAACAGGAGCATAGGGGTCAGTTTCAGGCACATAGATTATACCATCTTAGACTCTGTGCCTCGGTTTTCCCCACCAGTCAACCAAAATGATTGCACTGAGCACAGCTCCTGGGCCCCTGAGCTATGGGAGAACTGGGTTTCACTGGGAGATCTGTAGGGATGTGGCATGGAGTGCTGTGAAGGACCCAGGGCTTGCCTGTCCTTTGTGTGGAGCAGTCTAAGTAACAGCACTCTTGCTGAGGCACAAGTCACCAGTGACAGTTGGGTGAGGAGACAATCCAGCTCAGCAGGCTGATCTGGCAGCTCAGGCAGAAGGGAGAATCAGCTACAGCCTTCAAAAGGGACCTAAGCTGCAAGAGGCAAGTTAGAAGCAGCACTCCCCCCCGCTCCCCGATTGCCCCAACATCCCCTTTCAGCAGCAGTGAGAAGGGCCTGAGGGCTCTCTTTCACCTTGGAGAGAATTGCCCTGAAGCAAGGACAGGAGCAGTCCACATCTCACAAGCTTAACTTACTGAGCTCTGTCCCAACCTACAGCTTCCCCCACTCTATTAATATGCCTTACACCCTCCCTACAGGTCCCTGCTGTTCCAGCCCTGAGCTCCTCCTCAATCTGCCAATGATCTGGACTCGTAGCCTTCTGCTTTCCCAGTTCCTCACATATCTCTGCTGGGGCCCCTCTGTCCCAACCTATGGTCCCATCCCCTCCCCATCAGCTCTGCCAACCCTGCTCAGTTCTAGCAGAAAACACATCATGAGTTTAGTGGGTTCCTTGGCAAAAATGTTGTGGTTACAGAGCTGCTTTATATAGAGCTTTTATCTTTCCTCCTCCTCAACCACAGCTCAGTTTCAACCTTCCTGAAGGGATGGAGCCATGTCACAGGCCCTAGAAGAGAGCATCTGGAGCCCAGAGGCTGCTGGACCTGTTCCTAAGCTATGGGGGAGGGTATAGTGCCTGCTCAGTAGCAAAGGAACTTGGAGCCTGGTTTTAGGTTCCCAGGAGGAAGCAACCCCCTGCATAAAGTCACCACAGCTATGCCTAGGATCATGTCCTGTGACTGCTCTCCAGTGAGACAGGGCTGGGGCTTCTGGCAGAGAAGACCATAGGGGTTCCAAAGCCTGGCATTGGCGCTGCCACACACAAGGGCTGTAGACCCCAGCCTGCATAAAGCTTGGAGTGACCCCAGCAGGACAACCCAGAAGCAGCTGGGAGGACAGGACCCTGTGTAAGAAGAGTGATGTCAGCAGCAATATCTTGGATGAGTCAAGACCCCATTGCAGTGCATCAACCCCAGAGGGAGCCTTACCTTTGACACTCATCCTCCTCACTGAGCTCTAGGTACTGAGCCACCTGGTCTGGTGTCAGCACAGCATCTCTGTCCTCACTGAGGGACAGTGAGGGTGAAGCTGTGGAGAGGTGGTAGTAGGGCAGTTTCTCCCCCAGGGTGTCCTCAGAGCTTGGCAGAGAACCCCTCTCTGGCTGCTGGGACAGGAAGTCCTCCTGAGAGTTGCTGCACCTGTAGGCAATGGAGATACTATCAGAAAATGGAGATACTCATGACTTCCCACCAGGATCCTGCACATCCTACCCTGCACTTAACTGTCTATGCCCACCCTCAGCAACAGGGTGCATGACCTGTCATAGATTCCCAGACTGGCCCCTGCTGCCCCTTCAGACTCACAGGCCTTTTTGAAGGCAGAGGGTTACAGCCCCAATGACTGACTGCAACAGCGAATGTGTCTGTGGTCAGTAGAAGTTGACTGTATATAAAATCCTAACAGTGATACTAGCCCATGTCTTAAGCTTATGATCAGCATACGATCAGCATAGAACTAACTCCTAGCAGGGAATAGGTAGGAATAGGCAGGGAATAGCCAAGATGCCAGCAGCTCCCTTTCCTGAAGAGCACCCCTAAAGATAGACCCCAGAGTAGATGCCAGTGCAGCTCCACATATTTAACCAGAAGGAAAACCTCGGTGAACCAAGCCCTGGGCCCACAACACTGTCTACTGCTCAGGTCTGCCTATCTGGATATAGATGAGACAGCAATCTCTTAGAAATCCCATCCCGTCCAGACCAAGCACACCCTGGAAGGGCTGTGCCACTGGCTGCTCAGCAAGGAGCTTGGCATGTCACAGGGCCCAAGGACATACACGAAACATGGCTGAGGCCTTTGCAAGGAAGCACAATGTAATGTGACTGACCATCTCTGCTCCCAGGGGAAATGGCCTGTTTCCTGGGTCTGCTCTGTCATACTACCCAGGAACTAATAAGAACCTTAAGAACCTGAAAACACCTGAGGTTGGGGCCATGTACATCTATCTCCTTCCAATGCCTGCCAGTGCTATGGGAGTGGCCAGAGCCTTAACAGATGCTAGCAGTCTCACCATGGCCTCCTGGCTCACTCTGGCCTCCTCAAAATGCTTGCTTGCTCTGGCACACTGGACTACAAGAAAGGGACAAGAGGACTCCAGCTGCTCATTAAGGTTCCCCATTTAAGCCATGTCACCCCATAGAAGCCCCTGAGATCTGGCAGACATGCTTGTCACTGCCACATCCCCATGACAGAGTCTGACCACAAAGTCAGGCATAGGATGTCCACAGCCCATGGGTGGTATAATTAACCCGTGCCCACAACAATGTGCACCATAGTTGCCAGTTGGCCACCAGTACAGACAGACTCCAGCAAGTCCCCTCCCAGAATGCGGGTCTGCACAGAATGATGGTGGATCACTGCCAACTCCAGCCCCAGGGCTCAGAGCCACTGAAGACCAGAAGCCAAGGGTAAGCAAAGTAGTGATTAGCATAGCAGGGCGGTGCAGTTGTCCTGTACAGCACTGCTGTCTGCTGCCTTTAACCAAGCGTGCTCTCACAGGCAACAGATTATTGTGCAGCCCATAGATGATGCTATCATTATTCCATGCATGAGCTCAAGGATGCTTTCACTGCACAAATGAGAAGCAAGGGGCCCTGGGAAGACAGGGGCAGCTGATATTACATCTGAGTGATTTATGCTTCTGGATTGAGACCTGCCCATTTATTCAAATAGCAAGGAGGTAGTATGTCATGAGATCTACTTGTGAGAAGTCCTCCAGCCCCACAGCCTGGGCTGAAGGGACTTTGGGGAAACTTTACAGTATTTAAAGCTCAAAGAAGCCAGGGACTGGGTTCCTCTCCAACATGATCAATAATGTGGCTCCTACCCACAATCAGAAACCTAAGCAATGCCTGGCCCAGCCCACCACACTGCTGCAGAGGAGCTAGGCAAAGTATTCCAGGTGCCTCTGATGATTGTGGGGAGAGCTGGGGGGGGGGAGTGATGGCTGCAATAGCACCAATGCCCTGGTCCCAAGGAGCCTTGCACATGGCATGTGGGTATCAGTAAGTGAAGATGAGTGAAAGGAATGCTCAAGCACCAGGAGGAAGCCCTGAGTAGCTGCCAGATGGCTTTTCCCGCATCCACAGCCCAGGCTCTGGGTAAAGACAGAACACAGCAGGTTCAAAGGCCCTTAAAATGAAGTCAGCAGGCCCTTACTCTTCCTGTGATCCCTGATCCCGGGGGCTGTGCTGAACGGGAGGCACTGTGGGAAGGGGTAGCATGCCATTCATGTTCAGCAAGGGGCTGTGCTGCAGCAGCTTGGGAGAGCTGAAGGTTTTCAGCACTTTGGTGTCCTCCCCTAGAAAAGTAAGAGAGAGAGGATCAGTCAGCTGTCCTGGGCCCTTATCCCCACTGACACTCAGTCATCTCCCACTCATCAGCCAGCTCCCTGCCTTGTAACCAACTTCCCCATCCAGCCCACAACCAGCACCCTGCTTCCAACCCTCCACCTGCACACCAGCTCCCAACCAAAGAACACCCACCCTCACACTGACCAAAGCACCCAACAACAGAGCAACACTTGTCCCAATCCTTCCCACCCCCCAACCCCCCTTCCCCATGTCTTCCTGTCTGCAGCTAATATGCCAGCTCCTGAAAATAGTTCAGTTATCCTGGTGGGAGGTATGTCCATTGAGTGGCTGAGATGACCATGTATGGAGGAGAGGTTTAGATTTATAAGGAACTGGGGGACTTTTTGCCACAGAAATAGTCTATACAGGGAGGATGGTCTCTACCTAAAACAAAATGATACCAAACTGCTGGCACACAATGTTAAAAAGGTGGTAGAGCAGCTTTTAAACTAGAATCATAGAACCGGAAGGGACGTGTACGATCATAAAGTCTGGTCCCCTGCCATGGGCAGGAAGTATTGGGCTTAGATGAGCTCAGCAAGGTATTGGGCTCAGATGAGCTCGGCCCATCCAGCCTCATCTTGAACACCTCCAAGGAGGGCGACTGCACCACCTCTGCTGGGAGTGCATTCCAGATTCTGGTGACCCTTACAGAGAAGAAGTTTTTCCTTATATCCAACCTGAATTTACCCTCTATTAGAGGAAAGTCGACAAGAGTAAAACAGCGCACAGTTCAGATTTGCATGTCCTATAGGGGCAAAGACACAGACAATGGTGATAAGAAACAGGATGGGAGCAGTCAGGTGAAACACAGAGAAGCCCAGCCCAAACAAATAGATTTACTGATTAAAAGATCATGTACAAGTAGCCAAGTAGGCAACAATAAAAAGTAAAATTGCTTTTATGTTAATTACAGAAGTCTAAGATCCAAGATGGGTGAACTTGAATGCATATCAGTAAATCACAATATTGTCAGAATAGGTATCTCAGAAACATGGTGGAATGAGAAAAATCAATGGGATGCTGTAACAGCAGGATACAAATTATACAGGAATAAAATAGGTTGTGCTGGTGGGGGAATAGCACTCTACAGAAACTGGCTGGGGAGGCATGTGATCTGAAACAAAACACAGGGAAGATGTGGGAGATCATGTCAGACCAACCTGATTGCCTTTTATGATCAGGTCACAAAGGCCATGGATGCAGGTGTCGCGGTGGATGTAGTCTTTCTGGACTTCAGCAAGGCCTTTGACACCGTCTCTCACCCCATCCTAATTAATAAACTAAGCGACTGTGGCATAGATGCCTACACAGTCAGATGGATTGCAGATTGGCTGAAGGGTCGCACTCAGAGGGTGGTGGTGGATGGATCATACTCGACTTGGGGGGAGGTGGGGAGTGGAGTCCCCCAGGGCTCGGTCCTGGGGCCTGCGCTGTTCAATTTCTTCATCAGCGATCTTGATGTTGGGGTGGAAAGCAACCTGTTTAAATTCGCTGATGACACCAAAATTTGGGGGGAGGTGAGCACGCTAGCAGGGAGAGAGAGATTGCAGAAGGATCTGGATAGGTTACAGGGGTGGGCAAACAGGAACAGGATGTGTTTCAATACGGACAAGTGCAGGGTGCTGCACTTGGGTAGTAGGAACCAGCAGCACACTTATACGATGGGGAACTCCCTACTTGAGAGCACGGAGGCGGAAAGGGATCTTGGTGTCATTATTGACTCCAAGATGAACATGGGCCGACAATGCGAGGTCATGGTTGGCAGGGCTAACCGGACCTTGTCGTGCATCCACAGGTGCATCTCGAGTAGAAGCCAGGGAGGTGATCCCCCACTCTATGCGATGCTGGTCAGGCCGCAGCTGGAGTATTGTGTCCAGTTCTGTGCGCCCCATTTCAGGAGGGATGTGGACAACATGGAGAGGGTCCAGAGGAGGGCCACCCGCATGATCCGGGGACAACAGGGCAGACCCTACAGTGAGAGACTGCGGGACTTGAACCTATTCAGCCTCCACAAGAGAAGGCTGAGGGGGGACCTGGTGACCGTCTATAAACTCACTAGGGGGAACCAGAAGGGTTTGGGGGAGACGCTGTTTCCCCTAGCCCCCGCTGGCATAACAAGGAGTAATGGGCACAAGTTGATGGAGAGGAGGTACAGATTGGACATCCGAAAAAACTACTTCACAGTTAGGGCGGCTAGGAGCTGGAACCAACTTCCAAGGGAGGTGGTGCTGGCCCCTACCCTGGGGATCTTTAAGAAGAGGCTGGATACTTACCTGGCTGGACTCATTTGAGTCCCGTTTTTGTTTTTAGGGTTTGTGGTTTTTTTTGTTTGTTTTTTTTTTGGGTTGTTCTCCCGCCCTGGCGGGGGGGCGGGCTAGAAGATCTATTAGGTCCCTTCCGACCCTAAAACTATGAAACTATGAAACTATGAAATGCAATGACTGGCACCACAGTCATGGGAAAGTAGAAGCCCAAGGTCAAAAAGGGAAGAATGGAGGAGGCTTTGGAGACCAATGTGTTGGAGGGAGGTACATAAATGGCTGCTATTATGCTGAGCAAGAAGCTCTCTTATGGCATTGTGGAGGGAGAACAGGGAACAGTGCTGCAGACATTGAGTATGAGCCCTAATTGGTATTGGGGATAGAAGGCTCTTTATCAGGATGAAGCTGGATATGGTACTAGAGTCTGTGCTGGTCCCAGTTGCTATGGAGGCAGTGGCTCCATGAAGGGGAAAAATTCAGCAGATGCCAAGGTTGATGCCAGAAGAGCCAGCTGGACAAAGCTGGCCCTGGAACCTAACTGCTTCCATCTTTGAGGTAAAATGCATGCACACCCTAATTCCAGGCTGCTTAGTCAGTGCTAGAGTTGGCTGGTCCATAGCAAAAGATGGGGCTGACAGTTTGGCGCTCCCTGCACTGTAACCCTCATGGGAGCCATTACTGGACCATGAAAGCTTAGGGCCAGGAGATGAAGTCAGTGCCAAGACAATCAGTTATCAAAAAGTCTCCTTTAAGTCCCTAATGGGCCAGGAAAGCTTGGACACTGAGGATCCAGTGTTTCAGTCTGTGATAGTCGATGAGGTCTTGGGGACATCAGAAATGTCCAGGGAGTAAGGCAAAGCAGGCTTCTTGCTTCATTCCTTAGTTGGAGACTCTATCTGGACCAGTGCATTGGTGCCACGTTCTACACTGCTGGGGATCATGCAGGTAGGTATCTGCAATGAGTTGGCACTGAAGAGGTACTGACATTGGGAAGAACTTTTGGAGCCTGGATCCAAACTCAGTCCAAGTGAGTTGTCAAAGAGAAACATTCTCCACTTTCTTTCTTTGTCCTTTCTTCTTCTTGGTTTGAAGGAGAGGCATGTCACAGTTATCAAGAAGGCAGTACTGTACTCCCAGACAGTACAGTCACTTTGGATGGGCATTAGATGCAAGAATAAGAGGGAAAGTGTCTGGAACCAGAAAACTCTCGAGGTGACATTTAAGGAGCTTTCTCGGAGGGAAAAAAATCATGAAAGGCCAAGAAGGTAGGACGGGTGCCCTGGGCCCCGAATGTGAGGGAGGGACTAGGATGATGGTGCCATGAGACACAAAGGAAAAAACATTAGAAAAAGTTGGGGAGCCCAATGGCATCAAACCTTGGGCCCAGAAAAGAAATGAATCCCTTGATCCTGAATGGGGAAGAAGATGGGCGAAGGAAAAAATATAAAGTGTAAATGTAGGTGAGAACAGGTGCTGAGTCTAAATGAAGAATAAACTGCCAACATAGATTAGCAGAGTACTCAATCCCAGCCAGGGGATAGAGAAGCATGGAGGAACAGGAATTGAGGGCTCCTTTTATTTCCAACACAGTGTAGGACCTTGAGATGGGAGATTGGGGCTGGTACAGCTAAGGCAAAAGGTCTGTGATCAAAGGCACAGGGACTGCGCAAACTCACAGAGTGTCTATCTGGTGGTAGTATTGGAGATCCTTGCCTCTCAAAATGTGGATGATTAAGTCCAGTGCCCTGGCAGTCACATTTTCTCCTTTGAGTAAAGACCCATCCTTTCAGCCTTATGTTCCTACAGAGCAAAGGATGTGCCCAGTGAGCTGGCTGCCTAGGAGTCTCTGTTGCCAGCTCTGAGGATAAACCACAGCAGCAGCACATGGCATGACCAAGGCTTACTGGCACTGGAGCAACTAATGATGTGGTCCCAGGTTGAGGGTGCTCCCCACTCCTCCTACAAAGGACCTGCAAGGTTGTTGATGAGGCTGCCTTGGCTTTCTGTGCCTTCAGACTGTTCCTCTTATCTGAGCCTCTCTGTGACCCACTCCGCTCTTCAAGGGAAACCTGGCTGAGGCACTACACTGTCTGCAGAGGCTGCATTCTTGCCTGCAGGAAGCAGAATCCTGTTCCTTGCAGGCTCTGTGCCTGGCACCCCTCTCTCCGCAAAGTTGGGAGACACCATCCCCTTTACCACCCAGGACAGCTGGGTCTCATTTCCAATTCAGACCCAAATAATCGTTTGTGAAGAGTCTTGTGGAAGATTTTGCTGAGTTTATTTCCAGCTCACAGAGAAGGAAGGACAAGTTCCTGTCTCTTCTTGCTTTGTGTTTTCATTTGGGCAAACTCTGACAGGCCACTGCAGTGCAAACTGCTTGCTTGTTCTGTCTGCCCTGGCCCATGGCGATTCCACCTGTAGCAGCATCCCTGCAAGAGTTGGAGCTGTATGTAGCTCTCTCTCACACAAAGATGCAGAAGAGCAGAAAAAGCATCTCTGCTAAGCAATAAGCTGGTCAAGCAAATTCAGCTACTCTTTGCAAGTGAAAGCACCCAGATACCTTTCAACTTGTCTTCTGTAATACAGGCCAGTTTGTGCCCTCAGGGTCTGTAGATGTGACAGTCCCCAGAGAGAACTCTCTTCTCTGGCACTCTTGGGGGTCCCTGAATACTCACAGCCCTTGTACAGAGGGTTGTATTTTCTAAAGGGACTGGGAAATAACAACAGCACTGGGTAACTGCAGTTGTTTTCAAAGTGGATTTGCTTTCAGAGTATTTTGGTTCAACTCTGGGCACTATATTCAGAGTAACTTGGTTCAGCTCTGGACAGGTGCCTTCTGGAGGCTCTGGGCCCTCCCTTACTCCTTCAGGGCAGAAAAGGGTCTGATGGTTGGAGGCATAAACATTTCCTCTGTTGGTCTGTTCCATCAGCAGTTCGGATCCCATCTGTCCTAAGTGGTGAGTCTGTGGTATGGGTGGGAGTAGAGCTGTGATGTCACACATGCTAGGAAGTGATGCCTGGCTGGTCAGGAAGTGAGATGTTCTCAGACTGTGATCCATAAGCTTTACTGGCAGCTCACTATGATCTGGTGTCCTCAGGCCTTGTGCCACACTTCAGCAACATCCAAGAGAGTCAATCAGTGAAATGACCCAGCCAGCCCAAATGTCACCCACACAGAAAACCTTAGCACAGCTATGCGGTGTCCTCCTCTGGCCCACCCTGCAAGCCCACAGCTCAGATGGGCCCGAAGTCATGTGCTCTCCTTCAGGGCATCTTACACCTGGTAAATCCCTTCAGTTGGGCTTTCTCCCAGTACAAAGCTTCACTTCTTATTTGCTCTTCCTTGGAAACCCAGCAGTACCAGTCATGGCTGCAGCTTACAGCAGTAAACAGCAGTCAAAGAGCTTCCCTTTAAGAAACTCCCTGTGAGCAGAGGAAGTCTTGCCTGAAGGTTGAGAGAGGAAGTCCTGCCTGTGTGAGTCCTAGAAAAGCCTGAGCCAAACTAATACACATCTCTGGAGAAAGCAGCATTATTGTCCCAAGTGTAACATAAGCACAAGGAAGGGACAGGTGGACTGGCTGTCCAACATTACAGCCAGTGCAATTCAGCCTATTACCTATAGCTCCAAGTTCAAATCCTCTTCAGAAGCTGTTCCTCTTTTATGGTGTTAGCTAATCCCAGCATAAGATGAAGGTGGTGGGACCCGGGTCAATACAAATAGGGATTTATTGAAAAAGTCCTGCTTTTTGGGCCCAGTCTCTGGTGCTTTCCTGTGCAGTCCTGGAACTGAGGCAGAGCCATGATGGAACCATTATTCCAGCTTGCCCCTGCTTTGTCAGAGCCCAGCAATCCAGGCCCTGCGTCTTGGGTTCACAGGACCCCCTCCCTCCATCCCAGGGTTTTGCCAGACTGGCCAAAGAGGAACTGAGATATTGCAATCAGGCTGGATGGCAGTGCCCATTGCCCAGTAAGTGACCCTCGCTTCCTCTGGCCTGGCAGCACCAGGAGCATGACCTGGCTGTTTGAGAGCTCATGGATTATTGGTGCTGGGGAGCAGGACTGAGGACCAGAGCACAGCATCCCTCAGTCAGAGCAAGGTGAGGTGACTCCTTTCTCCTCTCCCAGGGCCAGAGTCCTGGCTGGTGGCTGCGCCTGTAGCTTTGTGCAGGGCTGTGCTGCCTTCTGCTGACACCTCTCTGGTACCAAACGTCCTCCTGGATCTCAGAGTGACTGGCCTGGAGCCTCTGCAGGTGGCAATGCCCTGAGAACAGCTAGGTGTTGGCCTGGGGGTTCAGGCTCCCCCACTCCACCTGGCTCAGCAGGGCAGGGCAAGCACATATGGAAATGGATTGCCTCAATGTTACTGTTTGCAGCAGTCCTGACATGGGCAAGAGTGAGGGTTGGGGCAGAACTGGGAACTATCACTGTCCCCAAGAGGGGCCTAAGATCCTTCCCTTTACCCCAGGGAGTCCTTAGGCCCCTTCAAAGGGCACCACAGGCCAACAGAGATTCCCCAACTTATCCCTCAAACCCCATGGTGCCTGTCCCTACACAGCTCCACCCTGAATCTCCAAAGCACCCCCTAAGATCCAAGAAGCCAATGGGGCACTCCAGAAAGCCCTTCCACCGCAGCCCTAGGAGTAGAGTGGAAGCTTGCTGTGAAACATGGCTCTTCTTTGCAGTGGCACTGGAGGAACAGGCAAGCCCCTGTCTGGCCTTGTCCTGCAGCCCCACACTCTGGGCAGGGCAGCTACAAGTTCCACAGGGCAGTTGGCTGCTTCACTAACCTTTGCCTGTGAGGCTCTGTCCTCTATCGCTGGGACAGTCTGTACTGTCAGGGCCACTTGAGGATGCAGAGAAGCTGGATGGAAGCAAAGGGGTGCTGTGTACCTGCTGAAGCTCTGGGGAGAAGAGGAGAGCAGCTGTGAGCATCAAGGGTGGGGCTTGTCCTCCCGACTAGGTGGTCACAACTAGATCTGCAGTTCTGCCACTGGGCACAGCTGTGGATGCACAGGCCTGAAGTGACTCCATGGAAGCCAGTACAGACTTGGACTGACACTGGGAATTCAGCTTCTGACAACAGAAGCAGCTAGAGTCATTGCCACAAGAGCTTAGGAGCCCTGCAAAGACACTATGGGCCTGATCCCAGTCATAGGTCACTCCTGATCTAGCAACTGTCACTGGGAATCCCCACCCTCCCCTCCCCTCCCCCAAGTCTGTGCAAGAACTGCTCAGCTCTATGCAAGGCTGGTGTTCTCTGTTTCCCATGGCCACACACAGCTGTCAGGCTGCTCTGCTTGCACTGGCCAGAGTATGGCCCTGCAAGGCACCATAAAACAAGGAGGGCCATGGTATTTTACAGTCCCAGAGCAAAAAAGCTAAAAAAGATCAGCATGGTCATTGAGGTCAACCGGTATTGTCCAGGCCAGGGGACTTCCCTGTATTAGCTTTAGCTCTACAGCTGTTAGACACCTGGAACTGAAGTAGATCTGCTGAAAGCAGAAAGGAGTAGGGACCTGTCCTTGTAGTTCTGCTGCTCAGGGCCTAGATAGCACTGGGTGCTTAACTCTTTAGTCTAACACAGTGGTACTCAACCATTTTAGATTCAAGGTACCCCTTATTAGACTCAAGGAACCTCCTGGAAAATGCCAGTTTCATTTGGTTTTTGATTACAGAAAAACACAATAAAACAGGTCTGTGTTGCAAAGAGGGCAGAAAGACTACAACAAGGGTAGAACATTTTTAACACTATGAATTCCTATTTGAAACCTGGATTTATCTTATGAATCATATGGCACCCTTGAAAGGATCTCACAGCACCCTGGTTGAGAATCACTGCTTTAACACTGATCAAAGCACTGTCTAGATGCTGGATAGCAGTGCAGCTCTCTAGTTAACATAGGCCAGGAGATCATCTAATGGCTCCTCCTAGAAATCTCTGAATGAAGTCCCAAGAACAGAGCTGGTGGGACAGGGAATCAGAAGCAAGAATGGCCTCCTCCAGCAGCACATCCCAGGCCAGCGTGAGAGCCAGAGGCTGAGTCACTGAAGCGCAAGTAGTGGCTAGGGCCAGTCACCTTGCAGTGCTCAGCAGACAGCTGCCCTCCTGGCTCTGGCCCTGGTCCTGGGTGTATACTGCAGATGACTGCACAGAAGCAGGAAACAGCCTGAGCTGCAGGAAGCCATTTCATCTTCCAGCTACCATGCTCAGCCAGGTCCATGGCAGTGCCCTCGTGGTGACCTCTTAGGAAGGAGTGTACTCTGCACAGCCCATAGAAGGGAATAGTAAGGCTAGGGGCAAGGGCTGGATTAGATTGCTTTGAATTCTGTAACTTTGATTTGGGCCGGAACTCTGGAGATAACTTAATGCAGCTTCTATCAATGCCCCTCTCCCCCAGCAGCCGTCCATAGGGAGAGATGCTGCTATAGCAGGCTGGCTGCCGGGACTCCAGTTCAGAGCTTAGGTCTCCTCTTGTGAGTCAGCCAGGAGCTTCGCGATGCATACCATAGGGCAGTGGCTGTACATGAGCACAGACTGAATGGGGTTGGTAACACATTAGACAGGAGGATGGGGAAGACATGAGCACTTCCTTGGGCCTCCACAGGCATAGGTCTCAGCATGGCACCAAGGGACAGCAGGCCACTGTCCCTGTGGCTGGCTGGGGTGCAGGCAGTGAGAGATGCAGGATCTGGCCCAAGGTTATGCAGCATCCTGGGACTGAAACTACCATAGAGGCAATACTGGCTCTGCCTAGATGTTGTATATGCTTGGGACTATGGCTACCCAATAGGATCGTGCAAAATTTTGCCACCAGTTTTGCTTCAACTCTATTTTGAACCGTTTCAAGGTCGAAACAGCAAAATCTAAGTGGAACATATATAGTCAGAACAGCCTCGAAACAAACAAGGCAAGTCAAAACGTTTTGCTGTTTCAACGCTATTTCAATGTTTCGCCCATAGGCTATAATGGGGAACAACAAAAAAGCCAATAGATTTGACATTTCTGGCCTGATTTGGATGACACTCACAGGAATGGTAGCCCCTTATGAGGGCATGAAGTCTGCCAGGTTTCAAGGAGATAGGTGCACAGGGTTTGGGGAAACTGGACCCTCAAATTTTGAAAGCAAAGCTCATGTCACGTGTATGTGTTAAGCCACAGTGGGGTCAAAACTGCAGGCTTGCTAGCCCCTGCTGAGGCCACAAAGTCTGCCATGTTTCAAGGAGATAGGTGCACAGGGTTTGGGGAAACTGGACCCTCAAATTTTGAAAGCAAAGCTCATGTCACGTGTATGTGTTAATCCACAGTGGGGTCAAAATTGCACGGGTGGTGGCCCCTGTGGAGGCTACAAAGCCTGCCAAGATTCAAGGAGATAGGTGCAGGGGTTTGGGGGAAACTGTACCTCAAGCTGTGGACAAGGAAAACTCGTGACAGGGTGACACTGTGCGTGTTAAGGCACAGCAGGGTGAAAGCTGCAGGCCTGCTAGGCCCTGCTGAGGGCACGAAGCCTGCGAGCTGTCAAGGAGATCGGTGCAGGGGGAGTCTGGGTTCTGGGGCCTTGCACCTCTGGCTGCTGACAAGCAAAACTTGTGACTTGGGTGCTTGTGCAATTGACTGTTTCTGTCTTGGGACAGAAGCAGTTCCTGGCTCTGTATTGATGCTTTCCTCTCCTTGGTTTATGGTTTTGTAGCAGTTAATCCTTGCTCATTAACTCGTTATCCTTACTAGCTACTATGTATTGAGCTGGTCCCTGAGTGAATCATGATAGATTGCGTAACACGGTAGCTAACTAGCACAAGCACTCATGTCATGAGTTTTGCATGTCAGCAGCTACAGGTGCAGGGCCCCAAAAACCCCCTGCACCTCTCTCCTTAACAGCTGGCAGGGTTTGTGGCCACAGCAGGGCCTAGCAGCCAGGCCTGCAGTAGTTCCCTTCCCCTCACCCCCCCTTGCCCCAAGGCAGACACAGTTGCACAAGTCACAAGTTTTGCCTGTCAGCAGCTAGAGGTGCAGGGCCCCTGAACCCAGACTACCCCCATACCTATCTCCTTGACAGCTGGCAGGCTTCATGGCCTCAGCAGCGGCTAGCAGACCTGCGGCTTTCACCCTGCTGCACCTTAACACACACAAGTTTTGCTTGTCTGCAGCTTGAGGTACAGTTTCCTCCAAACCCCTGCACCTATCTTCTTGATACTTGGCAGGCTTTGTGGTGCCCACAGGGGCCACCTGCCCTGCAGTTTTGACCTCACTCTGGCTTAACACATACATGTGACATGTGTTTTGCTTTCAAGATTTTGGGGTCCAGTTTCCCTGAACCCCCTGTACCTATCTCCTTGAAACTTAGCAGGCTTCATGCCCTCAGAAGAGGCTACCATTCCTGAAAGTTTCATTCAAATCAAGCCTGAAATGACAAAGTTCTAGGCTGTTTTGTCTTTACCCATTATATCTTATGGGTGAAATGGTGAAACAGTTTCGCTGTTTCGACGGAACAAAACAGAACAGCTGTTTCGAATTGAAACAAAATTTGAAATGAAATGGTGTTCCATCGAAATGTCGAAACACTGGTCAAAATGGAACGCTGCTGTTTCGCACAGCCCAACTACCAAATTGGACACCTTCTTGCGGCACTGCAAGCACGGTCTGCCATGGCAGGGCAGCCCATTCCCATTGGTTCATGGATCACGACTGACATGCTGGGTGACAAGGCTCTGGACTGTCGGTAGGGAGCCTTGCACCCTCACTCTAAGTTTAGGCTCAGCTACGTTGAGACCAAAGCCTTTATCCACAGCTGAAGCCAGTCAGCTGGTACTTACCCCACTTGCTGCAGCTCTTCCAAGGACCCTGGAGCGCAAGATGGGAGGGCACAGAGCTCACTGGCTGCCATGGCCCTTTCCTAATGGCTCCCCTCACACAAGTGCTCTCTAGACTGAGGCCTGGGTTAAGACAGGGCACAGGCCAGTGTTCAGTAGGTCTTCTGTGTTGAGGCTCAAGGAGGCTGGGCAGCATGGGGCAGTGAAAGGTTTTCATGTCTCTAGCAGGAAGGTCAACATAAACTGCTTTGTGCAAACTACTGTTGTCAGGTGTTAGTGGGAGCTGGGAGCTGTGGCTCTGGTGGTCAAAGGACATGGCTACAAAGAGAGGAATAAGGGTCAATATTAGAGCTGAGTGCCACAGGCAGCTTCCTCAGCCACATCCCCACAACCTGGCACACAGCCCCACACAGTCACCCAACATGTACTACTCCTGTATCAGCAGAACAGGATGTGTTGGCCTGTAGCACATGCATGTATACACTAGCTCTGCCCACACAGCGTGACATGCACAGCCACACACACCAGTCCTGCACACAGAATGAACACCTTTTTCTGCTGTGTACAGACAACAATGCACAGCACTCACAACCCTGCATACACCAGTGCCATTGCATATGGAAGGACTCCTTCCCTGCTGAATCCTTTGATTTTGTCCCTTTCCAGGTCCCCTTCCTCCTGCCCCTTCCTCACTGGTAACAGCTGCAGTGAGAGGGTTTGGTTACATGGGGTAAGAGCCCAGGTCCATCCATGTTCCTGCCCAGAGCAAAGCAGAATCAACCTTGCCCTGTGGGCACAGCAGAGGAACTTACTAGAGTGGTGGAAGTCCAGCCTGTCCTTGGTTTCAGCCCACAGGAGCTGGCTGCTCAGGCTACTACAGGTACTGAAGTTCTTGGAGTACAATGTGGATTTCCAGGTGTCTGAAAGCCATGGGGAGTCACTGGTGTTTGTCCTGGGGTGAAAAGAGGAGCAGACATCCAGACACATTGGCAAGGTGAAGGCCAGGGGTTCCTTGCAGGGCTGTGACTATTGTCACCTGCCCTGGCCAGCAATTCTGGAGAGCCAGCTGCTGCTTGGGGGTCTGGCATACAGTTGGGCACACTACCATACTCCTTTCTCATTAAGAACCTAGGTGCGGAGGCCCCCACAACCACAGCTCTTGCTGCAGGGTAGGTGTACCATTCTGGCATAGGGCTTGCTGCTCCAGTCTGTTCCTCCCCTCGTCTGGTCATTCAGCAGAAAGCCTGCTTAGGCACTTTGCTGGTGCACATTGATTGGCATGTTATAGCAGCAAGGTCTTGCCTGTGTGGATATAGCTATGTCGGCAGCACCATACTGTGCACCAGCACCCATGTTCAAGCAAAAGAAGCTGCACCAGCCCAAGAAAACTACAGTCTCAGCATCATCACTGTATCTGCACTAGAGGTTCCTGCTGGGAGCCCTTCTGGGTAGCAACTGGCACCCATCATAGACCCAAGATCCCTTTGTGCAGGCCTGAGGGCATGGAAACATCTCATGCCTTGATAATATGGCAGAGATCTCCTTCCTCCCACCAAGAGCCCCGCATGCTGGGCACTTGGGCTGGCTCTACTTAGCTGGCATGTGCTCCTATGCATGACCCTGCAACATGCAGGGAGAGAGGGCTGGACCCAGAGCCCTCAGGAGGCTCCTTATTTTTTCAAGCTAGAGGTTCCTGCTTGTTGTGGGGCTGAGCCACCTCTGATCACACCTGGCCCTGGGGAGGGGTGTCACTCACCTTTGCTGAATGACGGTATCTTCACTGCCATATCGGTACATCCCTGGGGAGCAAGGGGGAGTGAATCACACAGATGCAGCTCCTGACAATGGGCAAGCAGGGTGCACCTAGCAAAGCCCCTTCCCATTTCTGTGCAGTCCATCCCAGGGCTTCAGACCCTAAACAGCTGCATCAACACCAGCTGAGTACAGGAATACCAGGGTTTCATTCCCAGCACATCAAAACAAGGCACTGGGTGATCATGGAAATCACTGGATGCATCTTCAGCCCTTTAGGACAGGGCACTATGTATTTTGCCTTCCTGGGGATGCCTTTCTTGGCAGCACTCTGTCACAGAGTTGAGCCAAGATACAATCCCAGAGCTAGTTTCCAGTGGGGAATGGTAACATCAGACCCCAATGAGCATGGCTGGGGTTGGGCTCCTGTGGTTGGGCCTTCTCAAGTGGCTTAGATGTAATACAGTGAGCCAGGTGACCAAGATTC
>NW_005842894.1:153684-158188 GCF_000455745.1 Alligator sinensis
ACTCTGTCCCTGCAGTGGGACAGCTGTGAAAAAGGTGAGCGCTCAGGGTGGGGGAATTCTGTTTTTCCTTGTTCATTGGAAGGTCAGTTTCCAGCCATGTGAGAGGTATTTTGGGCACTTGCACACAGCTATGATCTTATTTCATATGCAGTGTGGATGTGCATATGCCCCCACAGCTACTGCACATGTTCAGTAGGCTACATGCTGGCTAGACAGCTAGGTATGCGCATACCTGAGTGAGGTCCTCCCATATTTTAGCCCTGGTAGCAGAGTGATTAAGGCACTGAGGGAGTCTGTAGACATGTGGGGATACTGCTCTGACGCTGTAATTACAGCACATTGGAACAGGCTCGATTCATCAAGTCTGCTGGAGTGTGCTAATTAGGGCCTCCATGTTTTGTGTATTCAGCATCCCTGCCCAGCTACCATCCTATGACTCACATTCACTGGGCATGTGCACATAGCTGTGTACCTGCCTCGCTTGTGCACACCTGACAGAGCATGCGCAGGAGCTGTGTGGGTGCTTATGCATCTAAACTGCACAGGTGATAATGGGGATGAGAATTGCAAACTGGGCACCGGTGTCAAGAAGGGCATTGAAATAACTGGAAACCTGCCACTGAAGTGCACTAAGGCTGACCCTGGTGTCTCACTCGAAACATGGCTCCTAGGGGGCGGCAGAGGAGACCCTCACCTCTGCCCAAGACGTGCTGCTGTCCTTGGTTGTACTGTCTGCTGTGGTGCTGGCACAGGTAGATGGCCAGGACCATCAGCACGATCCAGAGCACGGAGCCCATACCAGCGATGAAGGCAGGTTGTCGGACTACACCCAAGATGTGGATGAAGGAGAGCACCTCTGGGGCTTTTGTCATCTTTCCTAGCAGGGGCTCTGGAAGGAAGAGGTGAAGAAGATCAGGCTAGAGCTGGAGGGCATCAGAGTGGGTGAAAGGCTGCAGTACAGGACTAGCTGATGCCACAGCCTGCATATATGGGTTCATCTAGCACAAGAACTGCAGGGCAGTGAGAAGGTGCAGTGCCAAGTCTTGAAGGAGCTGCCCTGGCTCCCCATCTGCCACTCACTGGATGCCTCGGTGCTTGTGTATAGGTACCCACTGTGTTTGTAAAGATGGCCCTCTGGACATGCATCTCAGACAAGGAACTAAGGCTGAGCAGCCTGAGCTCAGAAGGTCCCTGAGGGCAGAGAAAAGCGCTGGAGACAGGCGCTTGCACAGCTAGACATTGAAAGGACTCCAGTGTCTAGGGCTGTCAGACTAGCAGTGTTCCCCAGGGCTCTGTTCACTGAAAAAGAGTTTATAGGGGAAGGAGGTTGATGTAATCAATAGGGCAGCAAGGATGCTACTGGTAACTGAGGTTTTCAAGGGGGAACTGTCTCTCTCTCTCTCCCCCATGCCCATCTCTATGATATCTGCTTGTCTTTTGTTTGACAAAAAAATTTAAGGGCAAAATAGGGCATCTAACCTATGATGCTGCAGGTGGAGTTGCTGGGCACCCCGATCCCTGCTCCATTGAAAGCTGCCACCTTGATGCAGTACTTAATCCCTGTAGCCAGGACAGCTGTCTCCAGACGGTGTGTACCTCCATCCACTGTACTGTTAGAGTGATGGTGAGTTTCATTCCCCAAATACCAGACCTGTAACACACCCAAACACGCTGATAGCACGGCAGAGACACCCCCGGCCCCAGAGATAGCATACTTGTGACACACCCCATCAGGGAGCTGACTGGACTCAAGCTCTGGCCAGACAACTGTGGATGCAGGCCCTTTGTCAGCCTTGTCAGGTCCATGTGCAGGGCAAGGTGTTGCAAGTTGAGAGCACAGCCATGTTTTAGATGCTCCTAACTGGCAAATGCTCTTTAGGGATGCTCTCACCAGGCTGTTTAGAGTAACCCTGGAATCATCCCTGCAACACACTCTGACTCCACACAGCTCTCCTAGCCTGGCTGCTGTCAGAGCTGTGGCCAAGTCCTGCCTAGCTGCTTCAGCTCTTTAACTTCCCTTCAGCTTACAGCCTTCCTCCCACCCTCTCTCAGCCCCTGAAGTATGACAAATGTCATACTGGGCCTAAGCCCTTACCTTGTAGCCCTTAATGATGCCATTGTGTGCGTCATGAGGAGGAGGGTCCCAGCTGATGACGACTGTGCCATTCTCATCATTGCCTCTTGTGATGGTTACATGCTGCGGAGCTGCACTTGGCACTAAAGAAACAGAGCTACTGAACCCCCCCAAAGCAGCAAGAGCATCAGCTGCCCTGTAAATGTAGGAACCTAAGCCAGGATGGAGCACCCTGAGCACTGCAGTGAGACCTAGGGGCTTCAGGGCAAAAGCTACTGAAACTTCTACTGCTGTCTCTTAGATCTCCCACAGACACTGACCTGCCTACTTGCCTTCAGGTAGCAAGACCCTGCAAACAGGGCTCATGGCTCTCTCCAGAGAAGCAAGACAGACCTAGGCAGGGGAGGATAGAAGTAAGCACCAGGGCATCTGGACCCTGGCACCCCGGAGAGCTGTAAGATAAGGTATGATGAACACACTCACCCAGGGATTAGGCAGTTCCCAGGAGCCCCTCCCCAGAACTGAGTGCATGGCAGAGGCTGTGAGGGGCCTACTGTAGGTACTGCATGGTTAGAGCTTGCCTGAGTTATTCAGGCACTAGTGTGAGTAGGGGCCAGTGCAGTGGAACCTCTTTGGGCCTGCTGGAAAGGCCATTCTCCAGTACCACTAGGCTCCACTTGCACAGGGAAGGGACAGAGGCTGCACGGGCAGCTCCCTCTGCACAGCTGCTGTGTATATTCTGTTGGGGGCATCTCCCCTGTCAATAAGCTCCCTCTGGGGCTGCATAGCTTTTCAGGGACGAACAGTGCGGAGGGTGGTCAAAAAGCTTGTGAGCAGCCTTTCCCTAAGCCAGCAAGGATTTGTTTGTTCTGCCAAGCAAATACCTCCTAGCCTCCCAGCCAGGTGTCTAGGATGGTGATGTACAAGGTATAGGCCAGCGTTGCCTCCCCTCCCAAAGGGGGCTGAGTTAGGGCCTACAGCTGGAGGAGCTGGGGGCCTGTACCTTCCTCTGGGATACAGAGCTGCTTGCTGTTGCTGTCCAAGCCGTGGACCTTTCCAGTGTAGGGCCGAACCTTAAACTCATACTTGTAGCCTCTCCGCAGTGCTGGGATGATGATGCTGTGTTCTTTGGGTACCTTCAATTCAGCCCAGTTCATCTTTACTGGATGCAGAGAGCGGTAAAGCACAGTGAAACCCTCAGGGTGCTGGGATGAGCTGATCACCTGAAAGGTAACGACCAGCCAGTGGACACAGAGGACAAGGGAAGAGGGATCCACCTGGCCAGTTTCTGGGGACAGATGCAGAACTGTGCAAGTTATTCAGGACACTTCCTGCACTGTGCTACCGATGCAACCAGGGAATTTACTGACATTTATAATGGTATCAGCTCCCAGACCCCACCTCAGAAAACACCATGGGCACAGAGTCTGCATCTTCATCCTCATGGCAGAGCCATACAGACCCTGCAGGTGGGAGTGAGGGGAAGGCTTTGAACCAATGTCGCTAGGAGAGACTCTCACCAGCTTGGCTAACACTATTCAAGCTGTGCCACTCCCTGCTTTCGGAGGAAGTGTTAATGTGCCCCATGTACAGTCAGGTGTCAAACAGAGTGCCCTAAGTCCCTGCTTCCAGCTCTCTGTTCCACTCTCTAGCTAGCAATGTGCTAAAAGGCAAGAATGCTGTTTGTGCCAGCTCCCTACCCGCCCACCCCTCCAACCCATACACACACCCACACACAAAGCTAACAGTTCTAAAGGCTTTGCTGAGTATTGTGGTGGCCATAATAGTTCAGGGAACATGTGAGGGAGTGAGTGGCATCATGTCCAAGGTTCCTTTGGGTAATATATTTTATTGGAACAACCATGCAGCTCGGCTGACCTGCAGTAGGACAGTCCATGCCCAAAAGCTTGGTGAACATGCCCCGCAACAATACCGTTGGTTTAATAAAAGGTATCACCCCAAACCCTTGCTTCTCTGTGCTGGCACTGACAGGAAATCCTGCCTCATTTCCAATCTCCACCTGCTCGAGCTGGATCTTTACAGGTGAACCAGTCTTACAAGGCCTACAGAGGTAATGTCAGAGAATGCTAAAGAACTGAGGAGCTCAGAGCAGGAGCAAGGTTTAGACTTTGCCAGGCTGAGCAGGGCACAGAATTCAGCCATTGCTCTGCTCAGAATGGCTGGAGGCAATCAACACTTTCCCTGTAACAGGTTACAAGTGCAGCCTCAGTCCCCCTTCCACTCCCAAAGGGCATAGTGCTGTTTGCTGTGATTTCCCATTGCCTGTCTGGGACCTGGGGCCCATGCTGGATTAGTTATATGTGCGGGGTTTTTCCTTTGCTTTTGAGCTCTGGGGCCATCCTGCTGCTGATGGGTTGGGGAAAACTGCTAGCTTCCCATTCTGGGCCTGCCCTTATGGCAGGGGGTGTC
>NW_005842894.1:158262-178031 GCF_000455745.1 Alligator sinensis
TTCCCTCCCTGCCCTACAACAGAAATGAAGATATATCATGGCCAGGAACCAGCCTTTCATCCAGTAGGACAGTATGGATCCACCTCTGGGCTGCTCTGAGACCAGTGGAAGCCCCAGCAGAATACAGGAGCAGGGGAGGAAACAGGAAAGTGAGGCTGGGGCAGCACTGAATGGGGAGCCCAGGTGGAAGGGAGCAGAGTTCTGCTGCTGGAACAGATTTTCTAGCCCAATCTCTGCTTGGCATGGCTAGACCCCTGGCTCCAGCAGGACTAGTTCAGCATGCTCGATTCATCACTTTTCACACACTGTTAAAGAGACTCCTCAAGGGCCCCTCCCCTCCCAGCTCAGCCCCAGTGAGTATAGCATCCAACACCCTGAGATGCCACCCCATCCCCTGGCACCTGGGATGGGTGGAAAGGACACCCAATGCTTGATGACAGCCACTTTGTGCCAGGACTCCCCTGCAATCAGTGCCAGGGGTGCTGCTTACTGACCTTCCAGTGCAGGTGGACAGCAGAGGAGGCAGGGAGCACTGTGCTATTATCCAGGTGCAGATAGATGCCTGATAGCTCATGTGGGACATCCTCCCTCTGGCCTGTGTCCAGGGGGCCTAGAGACAGAGAAAGGAGCAAGAGTCGTCTCTGGACCCTGGGCTAGCCAGTCATTCTAGTCCTTCTGAGATGGGGCATGGATGTTGGGAGTTTTCATTGGCAACACCAGCCCCAAATGCAGCTCCCGCAGGTTCCCCCTAAGACACCTGGTTAAAAAGCAGGGTAGGGCCCCAGTACCAAGGTCCCTCGTGCACTGACCACTCCAGACCAGAGAGTCTCTCAAACAGTTACATCCTGACAGATGGTCCCAGGCTTCTGCTGGATTGGGGATTCAGGTGGTTAAACAGCTGGGTATTTTTCCTATCCTCAGTTTCCCTGACCAGCTGCACATCAAGGGTGAAGCCATCCCCGATCCCTGGAGCTCTGTGCTTTCTGGGACTGAGAGCCTAGGAGAGAGGGCAGGATGCTTGGTGAATGCAGCAGCTGGCTGCTGTGTCATTGGGGTCCCTATAAGGGCCCGTTGTTCTACAAGGTTTAGACAGGGGCTCATTGTTATATTGTATGGTGGCACCTATGCCCACATGGGACCAAGAGGAGTAAGACTTCCCCTTGGAAGGAGTCCTCTGGGTCCTGAAGGGTGTAGGTGCCCCTGCCCACTACCCCTCGGTGAGGAGGCAAGATATGTGGCCCTCACTCTCCCTCTTCCCCCACGAGCTAGCAAGCATAGCTGGGGAAGAATCCTTCCAGTCCTAACATCTATGAAACATATGAAAACCATCAGCATAGAAAATCTCTTACTGATCATCTGCTGTAACTGCAGGCATCCCCAAATGCAAACAGCAAAGTGCTTGAAGAGTTGGCTTTCTGACTACTTAGCATCACTGCATTTTAACAATAGACCTGTGTCTTTTACAGTTACTGTGTGTTTAATTTCTGTGTAGATACTTTTTTTTAATTTTAATCCTGGGGTTTCAGAATAAAAGCCAAGGAAAGGCAGAACTGTTCAGCTTTCATCATCATTCAAAGCTGCACTTACCTAATATCGATAGTTATAGAAATTCATTATATTTTTTTAGAATTTAATTTCACAAGTACCGTTAACTAACTTGTTCTTTGTAATTAGCATAAATACCAAACCCACTGAAAATTGAAGTCTCTCTTCACTCTTCTAATAAATTAATACTTAGAATATTTGACCAATCAATTGACCACATATTATTTGACCAATCAAACACCCAATCCTAACAGGGCATGCTCTCACAGGCTTTCCACCTGACTTGCAACAAGCAAATCCACATGGAGGCATGGGGAGGAGGCAAGTGCTGGAACGGGCAGCAGGTAAGGGGGGAGAGTCACATAGCCTTACCTACTGGTGCAGCTGCATCACTTCAGCTCTGCCATAGTCACAGCACTGGAAAGGGCTCTCATGGTCACCTGGTCCAACCCCCTTCAGGAATGCATGAATGCTTTTCCTCAGCTATCCCTGGCCAATGCTTATCCAGCTTCCTCTTGAAAACCTCCAGCAGATGGTCAGTATGAAAAGCTTCATCAGTAGGTGAAGGAGATTCTACAATGCTGCTGGGCAGTCTATCACACTGCCTCACTGCTCTAACCATAGGGAAGTTTTTCCTCACGATCTAATCTAAATCTGCTTTGCTACAGTTTAAACCAGAGCTCTGTGTCCTGCTCTCTAGCAAGCGAGAACAGCTGTTCTCCCTCTTCTTTACGCAGGTTTTCAAATATTTGAAGACTGCTATCCTGGGTGCTTTCAATTACCTTTTTTCCAAGTTAAACATACCTCTTAACTTGTCCTCATGCAGCTTTCCTTCCAACCCCTTTATCATGTCTGTTGGCAACCTCTGGACCCTCTCCATCTTCTCCACTTGCTCGTATCCCTGCTTCTCTGAACAAGGATGCTGTCCTGTGTCTGCAGAATCAGGCTCTGTAAGCACACAGAAGGGAATTCTCTGGGGCACTCTCTCTCAACTGAGATCCAAGAGCTACCTCCACCCCAAACCTGTGGCCCAGAGCATGTGTCCCCATGATGGGGGACTGATACACAAAGGGGTTTATTAGTCTTTGTAAGACCACATTTAGGATGGTGTAAGGCATTTGCCTGCTGCTCCCCAGATGCTGGTACTCTAGCATATAGACTCTTATGGAGGGAAGAGGAGGGTCCCTCCAGGTCAGCTCAGAAAGGGAGAGACGGCCAGAGCCATGGGGACCAGTGGGTAGAGGGGAGTTGTGCTCTGAAAGAAAAGGATGTCAGCTACATCTGCTTGTCGCAGGTGATGCAGGTGACAACTCTCTACCCCTCCTCCCCCTCAGCATGCTGTCTACTCTCCAGCACATGCTGGCCACAGGCCTTGTTGTGACAAGCCCTTCTTTATGTCTGCAGGCATGCCTAGTCCTTCTGTGTTGTCATGCTGAAGGCTGCGTTGCTTACCTTGCACAGAGAGTGAGGCCCAGGCCAAAGTGGTTCCCACCTGGTTCTGGGCTGTGCAGATATACCTGCCTGAATCAAGTGCTGTGACATAATAGATCCACAAGGTGTGCTCCTCATCTACCTCATGCCTGGCAGGGTGAGACATAGACAAGCTCCATCAGCTTTTGAGACCAGGTCTCTGTGCCACTCTATATTCACATGGCATAACAGGGCCCTGATCTCAGCCAATCCTGTAACAAATATGGCTCATATATCTGGACCAGGCACAAACAGGAGATGGGCATGCAAGCTTCTGAGCCTTGAAGGCTGGGAGCGTGTATCTGTGTGGGACTCTCCTTCAGGCTGTCCATGCATCATGAAGTTTTTGGTAGACCCATGCAAATGGAACCATATTCCCACATCCACCCTCCATGCATCGAACTCAACAGCCCAGCAATTCTAAGACCCTTCTCTGGCCATAGTCAGTGGCTGCAATGTCAGGCAGCAGCCCCACTCATTCGACCCCCAGCTAGTATGGAGCCAGGACAGTTCTGCTGCCACCAGTTCCTCCCGCTGCTATATAAAACGGGTGTAGTTTTCTCCTCAGAGCTGGCCTGAAGGGCAGGCTCCAAGGTTCCCTGCAGCTGGCCCCACCTCCCAGCAATGGGCCTAGGGTAGCTAGTCAGGGCTAGTCAACTGCTTTGAGACCCTCTGGGCTACACAGTCTGATAAACCTTTGCTAAGTACAGTGCTAGCTGGGCTCACAGACCGAACACACAGCACACACCTGGCCACGGGCAGCTTCCCATGTTCCTTGTGCCACCACACCTTAGGCAGTGGGTCGCCATGAACGCCACATGTAAACTGGACACTGCTGCCAAATTTGGCCACAACATCGGTGGGTCTTTGAGTGAATGTTGGTTTCTCTAAGAAGGGAAGGAGCAGAGATCCATCACACATTAGCCACAAAGAGACTTGGACCACACAAATTAGTAAGTACTGCATGCTGCAGAATCGGATCCCCACAACCCCTTGCACATAGGGCTGCCTGGGGAAGCCTCTGCCCTTTACCAGCATGTGCAGTACTTGTGGGAGAAGCGGGTAGACAGTGATGGCAGAGAGGTAGGTTGCTCTGGACATCAGGGGTGCCACCAGCTGCAACATTCACATCTATGGACCTTGCCCTTAACCTAGACAAGTGGTGTCAACCTCTGCTGACCATTGGACAACTCTACAAGAAATATGCTGCAGGTAGTAGCAGACTTTGCTCTCCCCTGTGGCTACGAGCAGTGTTAGAGGCCTTTATGGGCAACTTGCTGCCCATGAGCCAGAGGCATAACAGCCAGGGTTTGTGCCCAAGGCAGGAGTGGTGGCAGGCACTGGCCAGCTGCAGAGGTGAGGAGGCTGGGTAGGCAACAGGAGTGGCTGCTGTTCTTGCACCCCTCCAAGTGGGCACCTGTGGCTTCTGCCCCGGTCACCCACTGCTCATTATGCTACTACAATAAGCCATGGGTTGGGACCACCACTTTGCCCTTAGCATGGAGAGATGATGCTATCCTCAGGAAGGAAAGGCAGCATGCTAAGCCAGCCATCAAAGGATTAAATTGCTTATAAGCTCTCAGATCCTCCTATCACTTCTTCCCTCCCAAGTGGACTCCTATGGAGGGGAGCTCAGCCAGACAATGGTCTGCAAGTAGGATAGAGCAAGTGCTCATAGTGAGTTGAGCAATTGCTTGAGATGGGAGACAGGGGCTCATGGGGCATCTATACAAGTGCTCTCAGAGCCACTCTAATTAAAGTGCCCACAGCATCATGTGTATTCAGTATCCTATGTTTCAAAATGGTGACGGGGGTGCTTTAACTAAAGCTTGTTCGATGAGTTTTAGTTAAAGCGTCCTCGCTGCCACCTTGAAATGTGGGGACATTGAATACGTGTGACATGGAGGCTGCCAGAGTCTGCTACTTAGCATGTTCCAGCAGACTCGCAGCAGACTCAGTTAATCAAGTCTGCTCCAACGCACGGGAGCGGAGATCCGTCATATGTATGAGCAGGGCTGACCCTAGAGAGGTGCAGGGCCTGGGGCAAATCAGCCTGTGTGGGGCCCCCTTAACACTGCACAGGGCCTGTGGGACACCTGCAAAGGCAGGGCACAGGCCAGGGTCTCCGCCGCACCCAGGGAGGAGGGTCTTAACACTTCTTCTGCAGCATGGAGCAGAGCCACCAGCACCAGGCGGGCCCTGTGGGAGGGGCCATGGCTGCCCTGCCTGGCTCCACAGGCCCCCCCAAAGCACAGAAGTACACAGCTTTACAGCACTTTAAAAATGGGTGCAGTGCTTTACATTAACCCTTGTTAAATGAAGTATTACATTTGAAGCACTGTATTTTACAGCAATTTAGCAACCTACAGCACTTTCATAACTTCTGTACACTGGTCATATTTCTGACCTCGGAGAAGCCTCAAGAGGCTGCAATGCAATCGCTGCTTACTAGCCTGAAAAGTGCAGGGGGCTCAGAGGATCCCCCCCAATCAAACACTGCACTTCTGTCCTGTTTAAGAGCACTGTAATTTTATAGTGCTATAGAAAGTGCTCTAAATTACTGCACTGTAAAACATGCATGGAGCACTTCTACGCACACTCTAAAGCATTAACATGGCAAACCCAACTTTGGTCATACTACCTTGTACACTTTAGATGCAAAATTTATACACTTTGGTTAACATTTCCCAAGCTACCACATCACAATCCAGCCTCAGACCCAGGCCAGAACCCAGGATTCCTGCTCAACAAGGACCTAGAACTGCCTTGCAGAGGTGTGTAATCTACTGTGCGTGTCCAGTCTCCTTGTGGGACTGGGCTACGGGAAAGACAGCAATTGCAGGAGACCTGAATGTTTGGGACTGAACCCTAGCCAGTAAACATGGTGTCACTTGTGGTAACAGGCAAACAGTTTGTTTTTCTCGTTTTCTTGGTTATGATCTGGCTCCCTTGGTTCCTGCAATGAGACAACTTCCTCTACCACAAGCTTCACAGTTTAAAATACTGGAATTTCTTCATTCCAGTGTAACCTGGGACAAAGCGTGGGTCATTCCCATTTTGATTGTATAGTGTCACAACCCAAAGTTGTGGATTTTTTAATTGTGTGTGCTTCGGCACCGCTAAATTATGTTCCCGCCGAATTGGAGCTCTTTTGCACGACGGAGTGTTCTGTTGTTATGGAGAACCCGCGTGCAGAAAAGTGTTTCCCGCTGTTCTGTAGCCTTCTTTGCATTGTGCATTACTTTTGCATTTAGTGATGCACGCTGCAATGGAGTTTTCCCGCCATTTGTATTGAGATTTGAGCCACATTATTGGCCGGTCTTAATTTAGGCACACGTGGCGGCTAGCTATTGGCTTGCTAGCCGTAGCCCAAGTTGGAGAGAAAGACAGAGAGAGACGGAGAGACGGATCTCTACGCGCTGTGGGTCCTTTCGAACCCAGCGCATCTTTCTTAAGAAGGCGATAGAGGCTCCAATTGCCGAACCCCCGGAGCCTAGCAAACTCCGGGGCACCACTTACCGACGGCCTCTAGCCTCTCCCCGTCACCAATCGCAGCCCAGACGAATCCCTACCCTAGAACCCAGTTATCGAAACCACAGAGTCTAAACCACTCTGAGGATCCTGGGAACTGAGTAACACTCACGGAGATACAGCTGCTCCGTGGGAACGAATTCTTGAACCCCGCGGAGCCTGATTCACTCCGGGGTCAAGGAACCGAGTTTATTAGAGTCCTCCACCGGGAACTCAAGCGGAGCTGAGCCTGGAAACCTGACCAGCCTACACCGCGACCATCTCTGGCGTAAGTAAATAATCTTTTCAATCAACCATTACGCCTCCGTGACTGATTCTAGCTCGAGCGTACTACTCCACCCCGCGACTTTTCTCTGGCCCCGCGTGCCTGGGCTGCCGGCCACAGCCCGCATGCACACAGACGGGCCCGGCTCGCGCCCGGCGAGGATGGGACCGGGAGCCGGCCCGCACATAGTGTTCAGGGAGAAGAGGAAGCATGTTTCCAGGAAGTTGTGGGGAAGCTGATTTGACTCAAACCCTGGCCCCAGTTTTGTATGTATACATCTGGAAATGATTTCCCATCTGGTCACAGGCAAATCTGGTTACAGGTGGGAGGAAGTGAGCAGTATGCAAAGCAATTGCAACCCTCCCTGGAATCTGAGCTTGGAAACTGAGACATTTCCCTGAAAATGGCTGGGTGACTTCTCCAGGGAAAGCAGTTATCAAGAGAAAACACTCATGTATATAAACCACTTGGCCAGGTAGAGGTTTCTTGTGGTTATGACAAGAATCTTTCCAGTTGGATGGAGCCCAGGGATTGCTGCTGAGAGCCTCTGAAGTGTTCCAATAGGTGATCAGGATCCAGAGCAGGGGGCCTTCAGGGTGAAGCTGTGACCAGAGAAGGCCCTGAGGAAGCTCAGGAAGAATGAGTCTCTTCAGATGAACCAGAGTACCAGTCCCAGAGAAGGGGCCCAGAGGACAGCAATGTTCCAGAATGGAAAAGTTGGGTACAGAGTGATGGAAGGATCTCAGGGCACATTCTCCACTTTTCTCCCTGCATGTTCCTGGGCCTTAATACAGGGGTTCTCCTGCATCCCTTCAATAGGGGCAGGGCCAGAGTACCTGGGAAGGATCTCCCTTCCCTCCCAAAAGCCAATGCAGGCAGGGGCTCTTTCTGGCATGGCAGCTCTCCTGAGCTCTCTGCTCCAGTAGCACCATCCAAAAGCTGCCTTGTCCCAGGTAGCCTGGAGGTGGCACACTTGTACAAGCTGACAAGTGCTCCTGTCTCCCTGATAGAGGATGAGTTGCTGCTAAGTCCTGAAAGAAACTCGCCCTGCTTTTAGGCAACCAACCTGCTGCTACAAACTCTAGCCTGCAGCCATGGTGGGGAGCTCAGAAAGAGGGCAGGTGCTATCAGAGGTCTTGCAGGTCAGAGGTACAGCCCCTGACCAGTTGAGTGGTTCCTAGTGTCAGCTGTTGTGATACCAGCTGCATAACCCACTCAACAGGAAATGCTCTACAGAAGGGAACACAAGTGTAGTAATTGGGCAATTATAGGGTGAAATTGTTAGTCCTTATTATTATGGGATGGAACTTGAGAGCTAGAATTCCACCCTCTGTTGTTCCAGAGTAACTTTTTTATCTTCCCAGTTAGGTGTTGTTTGTTCCTGAATAAAACTGTCTGTTGTTTTGGGCCTGGAGAAAAGTAAGTCTCAGTAGTCTGTTAAGTAAGGAACTTAACAACAAGCATTAGCCATCTCACCCAGGACAGAGACAAGAGCCACCTTGCTTTCTCGCTTGCCCGCTTGGTTGAAAGCCACGCAGACATACACTCCTGAGTCACTTTTTTGGGCATGAGCTACCAGGAGCCTCCCACTGGAGATCTGCAAGAAAGGAGAGAAGCAGGTTAGGCCCCACTTGGTGTCCTCCCCAAACTTTACACACAACCAGTCCCTGCAGTGACTCAGCACTGGGGGGAGGCCAGTGCTGAACCCCTGCCCCAACCTGGACCAGGGGCAGCAGTGGCAAAACTCCTTCAAGCTGAGAATATAGGAGAGATGGCTGAGAGAGGAAATTTGGGCTAGAGACAGGTAGGCCCTAACTCCGTCCACCTGGGGCTGAGTTAGCTTCACCCTCACAACAAAGCTTTAACCCAGAGGACATGCTGGCTTCACCCTTACAGAGGTACCTTGACTCTAAAGGCCAAGTTGCATCCTAGTCAGGAAGCTAAGACCTTGGCCTCTGGGCTGCCTCTGTCCCAGCAATAGGGCCAGGACCCTAGAAGCCAAGTCAGCTGCATCGTGCCAATGACACCAATACCTGTAGACCAGGGGTGCCAAACAACCCACAGGCCAGATATGGCCCGTGAGGCTGCTCTATTCAGCCCGCTGGGCTACAAGCAAGCCACCTGAAGTTGGTAGAGGGGTGGCCAGAGGTATGGCCTGCTGCTGAATCCGGAGCCCTTGGGCCCTGGTGAACATGGCAATCAGTGGTAGGAGGGCAAATAAAGGCTGATACATGCCCAGTCACCCTCCATCTGCTTTGCCTGCTGCCACTACCATGGCTTCCCATACTTTGGCCACCACCCCCACCACTACCACATACCCTTTGCCAGAGCTAGAGCTGCTGCTGCAGCATGAGGAATGCATGCGGCAAGTGGCAGCTCTGCTCAGGAGCATGGCCTACAGCAGGAGCCAAAACTGCAGCACTGCCTCTGCTGCATGGCCCCAGTTAGAGCTGGGCTGGCCACCAGTACATGCCCTGAGCTGGATCTGGCCCAAAAGAAGCTCTGTGGGATCTGGCCCAGGGTGCAAGGTGATTTTGACAGCCTTGCTGTAGATCAAGCTGGCTACATCCTAACACCAAAGCTGGGTCCCTGGAAGCCGAGTTGGCTTTGTACTTCCTGCATACAGGCAGTGGTGGATTAAGATTTGCTGGGGCCCTAGGCAAACAGAAAACTGGAGGACCCCCACCAAGTAAGGGCAGGTGTTTTCTGTGCCCAACAGGAACTGTGCCTGGGCTTTCTTGGCAAGTCCAAGGCAAGCCAGGGGCCCCTAAGTGCCACTGAAATGAAGTTGGCCCTGGCCCCTAGACCGGCCCCTTCTGCCAGGCAGGTGTCACACAGCCAGGGCTGCAGTCCCCCAGCACTGCAGGACAGGCCAGAGCTGGGGTTGGGGCCAGGGCTGAGGCTGGCCTAGGTGGGGAAGGGGGCATGGGCTCCATGTCACCCTTGGCTACCCTCTGATCCCTATGCCAGCCCTGGTGGGGTAGGGCTGTCCCGTCCCATCCTGACCCAGCAGTGCTGGTACCAGTGGCTGCCTGCAGATGGCAAACAGTGGGAGCGGGAGCAGAAGCAGGGCCACCCATAGGGCTTCCTGGCAACAGATGGCCCCAGGAAGCGGCCGCCACCCACATGGAGCTCCGCACCCACAGGAGGTGAATGCCATGATCCCTGTACTCTGACAGGCAGGAAGTGTGAGGATAGTAAGCAAAGGCCAAAGCAGAGGGAGAGAAGGGTCTGAGGCGATGTAGTGGAGCTGAGCTTACTTCATGATGACTGCTCTCCTGGTTTATAGGCACTCCATCCTTCTTCCAGGACACTGTGGGCTCAGGATGTCCCCTTGGAGGTGCACATTGCAACCGCACTTGCTCCCCCACTGCCACCACCAGGTCACTGGGATGCAGCTGAAAGTCATCCTGCAGAGCTGCAAGCAGACACAAATGACAGAGTCAGACCTCAGGAAGAGCCTGCCACCCTCCCAGAATCTGGGCACCAAGGTTCGTTGGGAAGCAGTGTTGCAACACTGGCCCAGCATGTCCCACTGGGCAGCACCTCTTTCTTTTGGCAAGTCATCCTGTTCCAGTTTTTGCCAGCCTGTCTGAGGGAAGGCCTGTGGGGTCAGACAGGCTCCCCACTTGAACCCATGCTTGGTGGCAGTCTGGTCCTGAACGTTCCCCAAAGAATGGGCCATTTCATCCAAAACAACATTTTTTTAGGTTTTTGTTCTGGTGAGACTGAAACACATTCAGTTTGGAGTTGCAGGTGAACAAGGTCAATTCCTCCCACAGCTCAGTTAGCTCCTTCCCCACCACTACATCGGAGCAAGTGTGCAAACTTTTAAGCAAAGGCCAGGAGAAGAAGAGAAACTGCCAACCTCCTTGTCCCAAGAGCATCTACCTTTGTGTACAGGGATATAGCTTGTAGTCATGTTGGTCTAAAAAGCAGAGACACACAAAAGTCTTGGGCTAAAGGCAATATCTTTTATTAGATCAACTAAATACTAGCAAAAAAAAATTCTTTCTTTGCAAGCTTTCAGTTCCAAACACCCTTCATCAGGCAGAGGAGAGCTCAAAGATTGTAAAAGTTTTCCCAGATTAGAGAAGAAATCTGCTGGAGCTTTGTCCCTGCCTAATCTGCATATTCACAGAGCAACTTTTTCACAAATGGACTTTGAAACCAAGGGGAACTACTATCCTTTATCTTTCCTGTGCAAGATGAAGTTTTTCTTCTACTTGGAAGAATTTTTACAAACTTTGAACTCTCCTCTGGAGAATTTTTTTTTATTACTATTTAGTTGGTCTAATAAAAGATATTGCCTTTAGCCCAAGAGTTTTGTCTGCCCCTGCCTTTGTGCAAAGCGTTTCTGTGCCTAGAGGATGTAACCCCTTGCAGATTTCCCCAGGGGGCTGGAGGGGCAGACTGGAGGAGATGACCCTGAAGGATTCCCCAGGAAAGTCCTAGCCACATCATGCTAGGACTGATGTCTTGCTCTGAATCCCAGAACAGAGAGCTCTGCCTATATCTGTGAACACTCAGCAGTGTAGTGCTCTGGCTTGGATGTTTGTAAGTGCACAGGCTGCCTTTCAGTCTACCTACAGGCTACATTTGCCATCCTGCAGGGACTGAGGTTGAGAGATCCACAGCACAATCCAGAAGACAGGCAGTCACTCTTTCTTCCAGTCATGCATTCTCACTCCGAGCTCCATAATGAACATGGCTGGACAGTAAGGGTGTGTGAAGTGGGCCCTATTCGATTCGGATTCAGCCCAAATCAGGGTCAGTGATTTGATTAGTTGATTCGGGTTATTGTCCCTGATCCGATTCGGCCGAATCCAAATCTGAAGATTTGATGTCGATTCAGTGAATCAGCGATTCGGACACAGCCACAGCTTTAAATGTTTTTTCTACATACCTCGAGGTACCAGTGTGGCTTGTGAACGCTGTGATGCTGGGGTGCATGGAGCGTCTCACAGGAGTGCAGCCCCCCCCGCCGCACCACATGCTCGGTGGTGAACCCAAAGGGGAACAGAAGTAGATTCATAGATTCACAGATGTTAGGGTCAGAAGGGACCTCAATAGATCGAGTCCAACCCCCTGCATAGGCAGGAAAGTGCTGGGTTTAGATGACCCCAGCTAGATGCCTATCTAACCTCCTCTTGAAGACCCCCAGGGTAGGGGAGAGCACCACCTCCCTTTGGGAGCCTGTTCCAGACCTTGGCCACTCGAACTGTGAAGTTCTTCCTAGTGTCCAGTCTAAATCTGCTCTCTGCTAGCTTATGGCCATTATTTCTTGTAACCCCTGGGGGCACCTTGGTGAGTAAAACGTCGAGCTACACCCCCGCCCCTTTTATCTACTTGATCTCTCCTGTACAAGGTATAGCCATCTATACCCGTGGTCCAGTCATGCGTGGAGTCCCACCAGGTCTCCGTTATCCCTATGACATCATAATTATTTGTGTTAAGCAGAAGGACGAGTTCCTCCTGCTTATTCCCCAACCTCCTGGCATTTGTGTACAGGCAGGCATTTGTGTCCCCTTGGGGGCTCTTGTCTTGCCCACAGATTGTTCCAGGGCTGGGGCATGGGTGGGCTCCCTTAAGTGCCTTGGCCTGCTGGCTTTGCAAGTATTGCTCAGCGGGCCAGCAGCGGCAGTAGTCCCCCCGTTCCCCAGCGGGCGTAGTTTAAAGCCTGGTGGAGCAGGTCAGGAAGTCTGGCTGAGAAAAGCCTCCTCCCCAGCGGAGAGAGGTGGAGGACATCTCTTTCCAGCAGCTCGCTGCCTCTCTCTCCAAAGAGCGGGCTGTGGTCATGGAAGCCAAAGCTTTCCCGATGACACCAGCGCCACTGTCTTTGGTTAACTACCTGGATCAGCTCATCAGCTGAGGATCTCCCTCCTCAGCTCATACCCCGAGACTGAGAGGATCGAAGAGAACACCACCTGTGCCCCCAGACCCTTTAGCCCAGCTCCCAAATCTCTGTAGCACCTCATGACCTGGCTGGGAGCGCTCCAAGCCATGTCATTGGTGCCCACATGAATAAGGAGCATGGGATAGTGGTCTGTGGTTTGGAGGAGCTTAGGGATCTTCTCCGCAATGTCTTGGATACGGTCCCCTGGGAAGCAGCAGACTTCCCGAGCTAAGGGGTCAGGGTGGCAGATTACCCCCTCAGTCCCCCTCAGGATGGAGTCTCCCATGACAAACACTACATTTTGTCTTGGGGAGAGCAGGGGTGGTAGCTGCAGTTAAGCCTGTGTTGCCTGTGGGAGCTGGCAACTCAGCAGGCTCTGCTGGGGCTGCAAGAGGTTCGTACCTGTTGCCAAGATCTGGTGGGGCAGGGGCCTTGGTATGGCAGGCCTTAGGGCCCTTGACCACATTGGTCCATCCCCCTGACTGGACAGAATGGGAGGTCCTGAAGTCCTCCCTTGTCCTGGAGGGAGACCGTAGTCTACCCTCCGGCTCCCAGGGGAGAAGGGCCTGGCAATAGGAGTCTATCTCCTGCTCACAGTCCCTGATTGCACGCAGTCTCTCGACTGTGGACTGGAAGAGAAGAAGGTGATTAAGAACAGTCAACATGGATTCATCATGGGCAAGTCAGGCCTGATCAACCTAACTGCCTTCTCTGACGAGATGACTGGCTCTGCGAGTGAGGGGAGAGCAGTGAATGTGGTATACCTTGACTTTAGCAAGGTTTTGATAGAGTCTCCCACAACATTCTTGCAAGCAAGCTAAGGAAGTATGAGTTGGATGAATGGTCTCTAAGGGGGATAGAAAACTGGATAGATCACTTCTTGGCTCAAAGGGTAGAGTATTCAATGGTGCCCTGTCCCCCTCTAAGGCATCCCTGACTATGAGGTGGAACTTGTGTGCCACCCAGCAGATGCCAACAAAGTTGGCATCACGTACCGCCTTGACCATGCTGGCCCCACTGTCAGTGACCATGAACCTGCAGGTGAGCTCACCCTGCCCAATAAGCCACCCCTGCACCACGTGGTTCATGGCCACCATGATCTTCCTTGCTATGTGGGACCCATCCATCACCTCAACTTGAACAAGAGCCCACCGACACCCTGACTGATCGCACTAGTGCCCTGTGAGGGAGAGGTAGGCATGATCTCCACCCCGGCTGCTCCAGATGTCCGAGGTGAAATGCAAGGCTACCTGCAGACCTGCCTTCCACAGCTCTTCTCTCAAGTACTCCCTGCATGCCTCATACAGGGAGAGCACCACCATCCTGCTAAAAGTGGTGTGTGCAGGCACTTGGTAGCATGGGGCCATGAGCCGCCTGAACCCTGGACACTTAACAAAGGCGAAGGGCTGGCCATCCACAGCAAGCATCTCCCCAGTGCTCTGTGATCTTGCTCACCTTTGAAACATGCCTTCCTTTGCCTCCACCTTTCCCCCACTGGTCCAGGGTGGCCGGCCTCTGCTTCTTGGGGACAGGGGCTTTGGAGTGAGAGGGGGACTTCGTTTTAGGGCATGCTCCCACTGGTGCCAGGCTGAGGAGGAACAAGGGCAAGAGGTGCTGCCTCCTGAGATGTAGCTGCATTGCTGCGGTGGTGAAGTGTTTCACATCCCTGCCCTGGCTGATCTGCCTTCAGCAGTGCTGGCAGGTAGCATACCTGGGATCATCTGCCACCTCAAAATGATCCCATACTACACTACCCACCCGCTTCTGGGTTGAGGGTGGGGATCCTGCTTTATCCCCCTCCTCACCAGGCAGAGGCACAACAACAGGAGGAGCTAATCCACTTACTCCCACATCCTGGATTTCAGAGGCTTTCTCAGCATCCTGGCCATTGGAGAAAATTGAAGCAAATGTCCTGGATTTGCTTGAACCTGCCCACACGTGCCCAGCTTCTGACTCAGGAGCCAGGCATGTGAGGATGGGTTCCTGCCAATCCGGGATTTTTGGGCTGCTCCCTGGTCTGGACTCCACTGGACCACAAGTGGAATCAGTGTGTGTATGTGTGTTTGTGTGTGGGGTGTGCGTGCACACATGTCACACTGTCCTGTCTGACCCAAGTCCTGGGAACCGTGGGGTTGGATAGGGGTGCCCCCCTGTCTTGGTTTTCCCTCAAATTATTATGGTCACCCTATTTATACGTGATTGAATTTTGGTTAGAAACCTCTTACACAATTGACCTGTTGATCCTGGGTCAGCAATTTCAGGCAATGGGCTTTAGGCCCATCTGGGGGTTACTGGTAACTAGTAACTGTTCTTGGGATGATGCATCTACATCTTTACGTCATACAACTATTTATGCCTGAAGGAAAATGGCTCAGACCAATCCATGTCCTCACATACTGGGTTGGAGAAGATCCCAGTCAATACACCTCCTTTGCAGGAGGTAAACATCTTCATTCCTTCTTTCCTTTTTGGAAACCTGTGGGAGCCCTGGTGGGGGTGTATGGGGAGGAATAAACCCCCAGGGCTTAGGAGCTAGATCAAACATCTCAGACAGGATGTCTGGAAGGAATGTGTCACTTTTCACAAAACGTTACTGAGTAAAAAAGTGGAGCGGGGGGTGGGGGGGAGGAGTGGTTTAATAAGGCTGACCATATGGGAACGAAACTTGATTTTTTTTTTGTTTTAAAAAATTATTTTCATTTTAAAAGGATCTATTCTATTAACTGAATTCAAAATAAAACATTTTGATTTGGTCCTGTGGAATGTTGATTTAAAAACAAATAATTCCAGATTAATTCTATGATGTGGTGGGTGGGACGTGTCCATTTTTTGCCCTTGTTCTATTTTTTATACTTTGGAAATATGAGAAATGCTGGAATTTCCCTTGATACAGAAACTCCAAATGCTAAGCATCTCCAGGACCAGCTGCACAGCCCATTTGCTTCACACCTCATGAAGTCCTTCTGCAGCTGCTACCATGAAGACACAGAGTGGTCAGCTATGGATCTCACAGCTCTGGGGATACTACCTTACTGGCTGGGTATGAAGAAAATGACTAGGGCTGTGTGAAATTTCACCAGCTGTTTCATTTTGATGGTTTTGACTCATTTTGAGCTCAAACAGCAACATTGAAACAAAATGAAGGGCTTTGAAACAGCCTCGAAACGAAATGACGGCCGGTGAAACGTTTCGAAAGTTTTGAAACATTTTGAGTTTTGAAGCTCAAGCTGGGCTTGCCTGAAGGGAAACAGAAAGTAAGGAGAGAGAGAATGGGGAAGGACTGCTCTCACATTAACTGTGTGTAGCTGGCCAGTGACTATCATCCTTCCCTGAGGTCCCTTTCAATTCCAGTGCTCTCGGGGAAGGATAGAAAACACACACACAGTCACACATCATGGGTTTTGCTTGTCAGCAGCCTGAGGTGCAGTTTCCCAGAAATCCCTGCAGCTATCTCCTTGAAATTTGGCAGGCTTCATTGTCTCAGAAGGGGCTACCATCCCTGCAAGTTTCATCCAAATCAGGCAAGAAATGGCAAAGTTATAGGCAGTTTTGTGCTTCCCCATTATAGCCTATGGGTGAAACGCTGAAACAGTGTCAAAACAGAAACAGTTTCAATGAAACAAAACAGAACAGTGGTTTCGAAACTAAACAAAACTCTAAACGAAGTCAGAGATGCAGATTCAAGTTATTAAACTTGCCACTGAAACTTCTACCATTGATACAGTCTTGGTTCAGCTCCCTTAATGCTAGTTCTGAATCTGTTACTCCTGCGAGTGTGTAGACTGAGTTTGCCCAGTAGGTTACACACTGGCCAGACAGATACACAGCTAGATATACTCACACTGGATGCATAAATGGATGTAAGGCACAGAAACAGAACTGGTCAGACACTGATGGCTAACAGTTGTTAGAGGAAAATATTCTTCCCATATTTTAGCCCTGATAACAGAGTGGTTAAGGAATTCATCTAGGAAGCAAGAGACCCAGGTTCTAGGCCCTTTACACCTAGAGGTGGTCTTTGAGCCAGCACCACTGACTTCCCAGCAGAGTGCTTGAAACAGCACACTACAACTCAGGCATTGTCCAGTCCCCTCTCCACTACTCCTTGGGCAGTGGAGGAAAAAGGATAGGGTCAGAATTACAAGGTCAAGGTAGAAAATATGCAGCTTAGTAAGAGAGCTGCCACTAGAAGTGAGTGGGCCTTGATCCCACTGAGGCAGAGACTCTCCCACTGTTATCCATTAATTTATTTCAATGATTATTAAATGTGAGGGGGAATGGCTTAGCTTTGAAAGAATCATGGGAATAGCATCTCAGAACATTGGACTGAGAAGTCAGAGATAAAGATTCAAACCCTCTCCTGCTGAGATGTGCCTAGAACCATGAACGATGCATGCCCTCAGTGGCTGGGGGGGCATGGCGAAGGTAGCAGCATGAGCACAGGGGCAGAAGGCGGTAAGCGGGGAGCTCCCACAGATACCGCCGTGCTGGCAGCAGGAGGTGGCGAGCACCGACCAGGGAGGTGATCCTCCCCCTCTATGCAACACTGGTCAGGCCGCAGTTGGAGTACTGCGGCCAGTTCTGGGCGCTGCACTTCGGGGGGGGTGTGGACAACATGGAGAGGGTCCAGAGGAGGGCCACTCACATGATCAGGGGGCAGCAGGGCAGGCCCTATGAGGAGAGGCTAAGGGACCTGAGCCTGTTCAGCCTCCACAAGAGAAGGCTGAGGGGGGATCAGGTGGCCATTTACAAACTAGTCAGAAGGGACCAGCAGGCGTTGGGGGAGTCCCTGTTCCCCCGAGCACTCCCAGGAGTAACAAGAAATAACGGTCACAAACTGGCAGAGGGTAGATTTAAACTAGATATCAGGAGGCAATACTTTACAGTCAGGGTGGCTAGGATCTGGAACCAACTTTCAAGGGAAGTAGTGCTGGCTCCTACCCTGGGGGTCTTTAAGAGGAGGCTAGATGAACACCTTGCCGGGTCATTTGACCCCAGTACTCTTTCCTGCTATGGCAGGGGGTCGGACTTGATGATCTGCTCAGGTCCCTTCCGACCCTACCATCTTTGAAACTATGAAACCACCTGCAGACACTGCTGGCGGTGGTGGCCAGCAGTGATCACTGACTGCCAGCAGATAGCAGCGGCGGGGGAAAAAGGGGGTGGCGAGCAGGGGTGGGGTGCATCGTTCAGGAGGTGCATGCCTTTTCACAGGGGGTGCACCGCCACACTCTGGGGGTGCATGTGAACCCGTGTGTACCCCCTATGCGTCGCCAGTGCCTAGAACCCAGGTTTTCTAACAGTGCCCAAACAACTTAGCCATCAGGCCTAAAGCAGGGGAAAGCTAAGACTTGCACCCAGATATGTATGTACATAGCTACCTATGTGCCTGGTCACTGCATACTCAGGCTGCACACACATGCTTCCACTTCCATTGTGCAGGGGCAAAAACAGCCAGATACGCATCCAGCAAACTACTACTGAGGTGCACAAAGGGATACAGAATTTTATCAACCTTACCATGCATCAGCATGAAAGTAGGGCCTTGGGGAAGCTCCTTCGTAAGCAGTGGGAGGATGGCCTGCAGAATCTTAGCAATTTTTTTCCAATCCAATTGCTCACAAGGTCTCCTCAAGCTTTACTTAAGTATAGGCAGAGGGAGACAATGTACTTGGAAGGTGGCACATGGGCAGCAATCTTCAGGTAGTCTAGGAAATCTGCTTGCTTGCCTTCTTGTCCAGGGACAGAAAAGACAAAGGAGAAGGGAAGGGAATCCTCCAAGCCACATGCTTCTCCAACCAAAGCCAAATGCAAGGTCACCAGAATATTTTAGGGAGATGGCATACTGCAGATTGCTGCTGCATCATTTTAGCAAAGGTACCTCTCAAATTCTCAACATAATAGCCTAAGCATGGATTTGAAGCTGCAACTGAGCTATAGTATCAATCCACAACCTTCACTTTAAGCTTTGTTGTATGAAAACTCTTAATAGGCCCAAGCCTACTTTAGTGGAAGTCATGGGCGACAAACGCCTCCCAAGTCTGGGGGGGTACCAGCGGGGCACGATCGGGGGTGGGGGGAGGGTCCCAGCAGCCGGTCGCTGAGCGCACCAGCAGGTCTTCCACCACCAACATCCCACCAGCGGAGCCAATTTCAAAGGGGGCACAAGCACTCTCCATGCCCCCCTACCAGCCAGAGTACTTGCTCTCGGGGGGAGGGGGGGGCACCAGTGCTCTTAGAGGGGGCACATGCCCCCGTTATCTCCCTATGCGTTGCCTATGGTGGAAGTCTAAGGTGCTGAGCACCTTCAGATCAGGCCCAGGATACTGCCCCTGACCAGTGCTCAAGACATTAACCTAGGTTTGTGAATGATGTTATTAATTCTCTGCTTCATTAGTGCCTTATGGCTAATATAATTTTCCCAGCTGATTAGCTAGACTAAACTAAAAAGTCAGTTTTTGCAGGCTCAGAAGAGCATTGAGAAGAAACCCTACTCTACTACAAACCAACATGGCCATTTCCAGGTACTGAATGTAGTAACCAGCTCTTAAGACCTTACTTACCAGCAATGTAGAGTGATGCATTTTTACTAGTGGCTACACCCAAGTAGTTCTTTGCTACACAACTGTATATTCCTTCATCTGACTGGCCTTTCTGCTGGTTGAGGCGGTAAAAGAAGAGAGACCCACCAGGCAGAAGACTGCGCTGGTAAGAAAGCTCATCTTTATTTGTTTTCACGTACACCCCATTGCGGTACCACTCTATTGTTGGCTTTGGATTCCCTTCCGCACGGCAGTTTAGGGTGGCAGGCTGGTCCCACTGCACCACCAGGTCTGTTGGATGATCAGTGATGTAGGGTGCAAACTCCTCAGAACGGGACCTTGAACCTAGAGGAAATTAACAGGAATTAACACATTCAGGCAATTTTTTCCATTTCTTCCCCTACATCAAACTGCCACCCAGGGTCAATACAAAATGGAGATCAGCTTACTGTGTCTGCAAGTAAGCTTATGTCATATCTGAAGCCTTTAACATGCCAGGCTCATCCTGACCATGATTCCT